>NC_041402.2:113958279-114150779 GCF_900747795.2 Erpetoichthys calabaricus
ACAAAATGCAGTTTTTAAATGATGGTTTTTATTATTTAGGGAGAAAAAAAAATCCAAACCTACATGGCCCTGTGTGAAAAAGTAATTGCCCCCCTTGTTAAAAAATAACCTAACTGTGGTGTATCACACCTGAGTTCAATTTCCGTAGCCACCCCCAGGCCTGATTACTGCCACACCTGTTTCAATCAAGAAATCACTTAAATAGGAGCTGCCTGACACAGAGAAGTAGACCAAAAGCACCTCAAAAGCTAGACATCATGCCAAGATCCAAAGAAATTCAGGAACAAATGAGAACAGAAGTAATTGAGATCTATCAGTCTGGTAAAGGTTATAAAGCCATTTCTAAAGCTTTGGGACTCCAGCGAACCACAGTGAGAGCCATTATCCACAAATGGCAAAAACATGGAACAGTGGTGAACCTTCCCAGGAGTGGCCGGCCGACCAAAATTACCCCAAGAGCGCAGAGACGACTCATCCGAGAGGTCACAAAAGACCCCAGGACAACGTCTAAAGAACTGCAGGCCTCACTTGCCTCAATTAAGGTCAGTGTTCACGACTCCACCATAAGAAAGAGACTGGGCAAAAACGGCCTGCATGGCAGATTTCCAAGACGCAAACCAATGTTAAACAAAAAGAACATTAGGGCTCGTCTCAATTTTGCTAAGAAACATCTCAATGATTGCCAAGACTTTTGGGAAAATACTTTGTGGACTGATGAGACAAAAGTTGAACTTTTTGGAAGGCAAATGTCCCGTTACATCTGGCGTAAAAGGAACACAGCATTTCAGAAAAAGAACATCATACCAACAGTAAAATATGGTGGTGGTAGTGTGATGGTCTGGGGTTGTTTTGCTGCTTCAGGACCTGGAAGGCTTGCTGTGATAGATGGAACCATGAATTCTACTGTCTACCAAAAAATCCTGAAGGAGAATGTCCGGCCATCTGTTCGTCAACTCAAGCTGAAGCGATCTTGGGTGCTGCAACAGGACAATGACCCAAAACACACCAGCAAATCCACCTCTGAATGGCTGAAGAAAAACAAAATGAAGACTTTGGAGTGGCCTAGTCAAAGTCCTGACCTGAATCCAATTGAGATGCTATGGCATGACCTTAAAAAGGCGGTTCATGCTAGAAAATCCTCAAATAAAGCTGAATTACAACAATTTTGCAAAGATGAGTGGGCCAAAATTCCTCCAGAGCGCTGTCAAAGACTCATTGCAAGTTATCGCAAACGCTTGATTGCAGTTATTGCTGCTAAGGGTGGCCCAATCAGTTATTAGGTTCAGGGGGCAATTACTTTTTCACACAGGGCCATGTAGGTTTGGATTTTTTTTTCTCCCTAAATAATAAAAACCACCATTTACAAACTGCATTTTGTGTTTACTTGTGTTATATTTGACTAATGGTTAAATGTGTTTGATGATCAGAAACATTTTGTGTGACAAACATGCAAAAGAATAAGAAATCAGGAAGGGGGCAAATAGTTTTTCACACCACTGTACATATATATATATCTATATCCGAAGCCGTGCAAGCACACTCTTGAGAATGCAACGTATAGTTGTACAGAAGAAAAGCAATCTTGCCTCAAATGAATGGCAACCTTTTGTAGGTCTATGAACTTAATTTAAACTTTAGGTTTACACGGTGCTTTCTTTCCGAAGTACCTGCACTCATGAATATGTCTGCATGTGTCAGTCGGTCAAATCCATGCGCTTCGCACCGGCGAAGTACCGCTTTTAAATTTTTATTAAGAAGAAAAGAAAACCTTTTTAAATTGAGGGAAAATATACTAATAAGTTTGTTAAGGATCTGTTTTTTTGTGAAGCTGCCTTCACTCGAGTGATCACTTCGAGCTGACTTGCTGGCCAACTATAAGCGTTACCTGGTAGGTAAACACCCATACAATCAGATTGTGAATCAGACTACGAATGCCGTGAATGTAATTACCCTGATCTACATGTTGTCAAATAAACGAACCACACGCCGTGGCGCAATTTTAGGGGCTTCGCCTGTAGCGCTGACATCCGAGGTTTGATTCCTGTAAGGGAGTGAAGTGAGTGGCTGGTTACCTACCAGGTAAAGCTTATGGTTGGCTAGCAAGTGAGGTAAATCAGCCACGGTGCCTTCAGTTGTGAGAAGCAGATCATAGAATGGTTGAAAATAGTTTACTGTCAAATAATGCAAAGAGTACGCGACACGTCTTTCCCCCTTATTCTTGGCTCATCAGGCGTACACACTCACTGCACTTGCTTACGGTAATCGAACCTCGGACGTCAGCGCTAGAGGGGCTTTGCAGCGGTGAAGTATTGCTTTTAAATTTTAATTAAGAAGAAAAGAAAACCTCCGAGGTTTGATTCCCGTAAGGGAGTGAAATGAGTGGCTGGTTACCTACCAGGTAACGCTTATGGTTGGCCAGCAAGTGACGTAATATCAGCCACGGTGCCTTCAGTTGTGAGAAGCAGATCATAGAATGATTGAAAATAGTTTACTGTCAAATAATGCAAAGAGTACGAGACACGTCTTTCCCCCTTATTCTTGGCTCATCAGGCGTACACACTCACTGCACTCGCTTACGGTAATCGAACCTCGGACGTCAGTGCTAGAGGGGCTTCGCAGCGGTGAAGTATTGCTTTTAAATTTTAATTAAGAAGACCTTTTTAAATTAAGTCTTAAAAAGAGGTGTAAAGATATTGACAATAAGCTACGCAAACCCACCAAGAAATGCAATCATTTAAATAAAGGCGCGAGTCGAAAAACACCATCCCATAATATTAGTTAACGATTAACACATTTCTATATGTATTGTAAGCATACAATACAACTGATAATATGTTGTGCTTATTTATCTGGTGTACCGACATTTTTGCGCGTTTAACGTTTGAAATCTAACGTGGTTTGTGCCCTTCAGAATGAAAACAGTTCGCATTTACCTTTTTAATAAAAGGCGAGCTTTTAAGCCTGAGAAATCACCCCGTAAATGCACACGTTTAATTGCACATGTGTTAATATGTATGCTTACACAGTATTAAAAGACACTCAAAAATTAACGTCATTTACCTTCGTTCCCGCGTTTGACTCGTGCTGTAAATCTCTTCCTTGTTTTTAGTTCATGTGATTACATAGGAGACGTGAAGACGCGATACGTGACTCCGCCTCCTCCTTTAGAGTATATGGACAAAAAACAGGTTCCAGTTATGACCATTACGCGTAGAATTTCGAAATGAAACCTGCCTAATTTTTGTAAGTAAGCTGTAAGGAACGAGCCTGCCAAATTTCAGCCTTCTACCTACACGTGAAGTTGGAGAATTAGTGATGAGTGAGTGAGTCAGTCAGTGAGGGCTTTGCCTTTTATTAGTATAGATATATATACTGTATATATGCACACACACACACACACACACACATTGGGGAAAAAAAGTATTGAATGCATCAACGTTTTTCTCAGGAAATATATTTCTAATATGGCTATTGACATGAAATTTCCACCAGATGTCGGTAACAACCCAAGTAATTCACACATACAGAAAATCAAAACAAATAAGTCCAAAATTAAATTATGTATAATAAGGTGTGCTCCGGTTTCCTCCCACAGTCCAAAGACATGCAGGTTAGGTGCATTGGCGATCCTAAATTGTCCCTAGTGTAACTTGCGGTGGGCTGGCGCCCTGCCCGGGGTTTGTTCCTGTGTTAGAATATAATGGGTTGGATGGATGGATGGATGGATGGATAATAAAGTGAAATGACACAGGGAAAAAGTATTGACTACATGAAAAAAAGGAGGTGCGAAAAGGCATGGAAACCAAGAAACCAGCTGAAACCTGTCAGTGTTTAGAAAGCAATCCTGCCACCTATCAGTGCACATTAATATCAGCTGGTTTAGTCCTAATTGATGGCCTATAAAAAGGTTTCTCATTACCTAAGGTGTCACACAAGAAGCATCTCATGATGGATAAAAGCAAAGAGCTCTCTCAAGACCTTTGCAACCTTATTGTTGCAAAACATTCCGATGGCATTGGTTACAGACGTATTTCTAAACTTCTGAATGTTCCAGTGAGGAAGACCCAGATGCACAACTGTATAAGATGATACATCAGAGTATGTAGTTTGAGAAACAAAAGCCTTACAGGTTCGGTAGTTGACTGCTTACTTGTTTGACTGAACAGAATAGCAGGTTTCAGCTGTGCTAACACAATCACAAAAGTTTTTCTAATTATTATTTAGCATTTAACATGATTACGCTAAGGGCACTGAATGAGTGGCTGCTGAAAATGGTGTTTTGTAGTCATATTTGCATAATCTACTAAAATTGACTAATTTCAAGCAGCAAAGCCTGGATTAAGATCTGCAGACTCCTCAGTGACTTAGCTTCTTAACAGAGAGTTGATTATACTTTTAACAAATCAGTGTATGGACACCCAGTCATTTAAAGCAGCATGGTTTTAATCACTCCTGCTGTCGGTGCATGGACACTTTAATTGGATTGTTTCATTGGGTGGAGGGGTTGTGAAAAAGGTCCCTTACAGTCAAAGGCCCACAACTGAAGTTGAGAATGTAGTGGGTGAGTTCTGGCTGACTCTCCAGAATAAATGGAATATGGCAGCCTGCTTGGAGTCTGTAAAATGGTTTTTAAAGACTCAAGAGAGCATGAGGAAAATGATTCTCTGGTGTGATGAGACAAAAATGTAATTTTTTGGGCTGAACTCCAAGCACTATGTCTAGTGAACACCAGACTCTGCTCATCACCTGCCTAGCATCATGCTATGGGGTACTTCTCAGTGGCAGGGACAGGGAGGAAGGTCAGAATTTAGGAAAAGATTGTGCACTGAGATGAAAAAATAGTGCTTTTTACAGTTTGTTAAATAAAACTCATAATATTTCATTTGCATGAATATTACGATTATTTTATGAGATGCACCTTTTAAGTGAAAAAACTGCATAAACAAGACAGTATTGTAAAGTTCATTAGGGAAAACTAGCATCATTTTTTGATTTTGTGTGTTTAAAAATGAACTTAACAGGCCAAGTTCTTATGGACACGTTGACTCCTCAACTCCCTTAAAGCTGCAGAAAATTATACTGTGATAGTACTTTTTTACTGTGAAAATACTTTTTTTTCTCTGCATATTTTATTTTATATTCACTAGTGTTTTGTTTTGGTGATACTCTACTGACGCAATTTTTCTCAGTAGGTCTTACTTTTTGGTTAAATATGACTAGAAACCTCTATGTGCAAAGTTAAAGTAATATTTATACTTAAAATAATAGCAGTTATTTGAAAGACTGGTTCATAGCTGTATCTACTCAAAATTTTATAAATTACTGTAAACATCAGATAGAATAAGTTGTGACATTAAAAATATGCCTGAAATATTAATATCATAGTGCTTTTTAAACTATAGGTTTTTGACCTCCCAACTCTTTTACAAAATGTTAAACACATATCGTTCCACACAGTGCTGGAAGTGGAAATTCATAAAATGGCAGCCCACTCTGGTTTTGTCTACTTCTTGGTCATTCTTGTGTTGCTGTTAAAATTTAACACAAGTTTGTAATTAAGCTGTCTACGCTGGAGTTTTGACTGTGATGTATACTGTATATGATCATTTTTTTGGATTGTGGGTACTTCTGGGAAATTCATAAACACAATTCACAATACAGTGCATCCGGAAAGTATTCAAAGCGCATCACTTTTTCCACATTTTTTTCCTCAGAATTCTACACACAACACCCCATAATGACAACATGAAAAAAGTTTACTTGAGGTTTTTGCAAATTTATTAAACATAAAAAAAAATGAGAAATCACATGTACATAAGTATTCAAGTCTGGGCTCTGGCTGGGCCACTCAAGGACATTCACAGAGTTGTCCTGAAGCCACTCCTTTGATATTTTGTGTGCTTAGGGTCGTTGTCCTGCTAAAAGATGAACCATCACCCCAGTCTGAGCTCAAGAGCGCTCTGGAGCAGGTTTTCATCCAGAATGTCTCTGTACATTGCTGCAGTCATCTTTCCCTTTATCCTGACTAGTCTCCCAGTCCCTGCCACTGAAAAACATCCCCACAGCATGATGCTGCCACCACCATGCTTCACTGTAGGGATGGTATTGGCCTGGTGATGAGCGGTGCCTGGTTTCCTCCAAACGTGATGCCTGGCATTCACACCAAAGAGTTCAATCTTTGTCTCATCAGACCAGAGAATTTTCTTTCTCATGGTCTGAGAGTCCTTCAGGTGCCTTTTGGCAAACTCCAGGTGGGCTGCCATGTGCCTTTTACTAAGGAGTGGCTTCCGCCTGGACACTCTACCATACAGGCTTGATTGGTGGATTGCTGCAGAGATGGTTGTCCTTCTGGAAGGTTCTCCTCTCTCCACTGAGGACCTCTGGAGCTCTGAAAGAGTGACCATCGGGTTCTTGGTCACCTCCCTGACTAAGGCCCTTCTCCCCCGATCGTTCAGTTTAGATGGCCGGCCAGCTCTAGGAAGAGTCCTGGTGGTTTCGAACTTCTTCCACTTACGGATGATGGAGGCCACTGTGCTCATTGGGACCTTCAAAGCAGCAGATATTTGTCTGTAACCTTCCTCAGATTTGTGCCTCGAGACAATCCTGTCTTGGAGGTTTGTGCTCTGACATGAACTGTCAACTGTGGGACTTTATATAGACAGGTGTGTGCCTTTCCAAATCATGTCCAATCAACTGAATATACCACAGGTGGACTCCAATTAAGCTGCAGAAACATCTCAAGGATGATCAGGGGAAACATGATGCACCTGAGCTCAATTTTGAAAAGGCTGTGAATACAGCATCATGTACATGTGATTTCTCAGTTTTTTTTAATTTTTAATAAATTTGCAAAAATCTCAACTAAACTTTTTTCACGTTGTCATTATGGGGTGTTGTGTGTAGAATTCTGAGGAAAAAATGAATTTAATCCATTTTGGAATAAGGCTGTAACATAACAAAATGTGGAAAAAGTGATGCGCTGTGAATACTTTCCGGATGCAATGTATATAGTGATGATGTTTGTTTCAGTCGGGCAATGTTTTATTAAATGGGCATACTGTTAAAACCAGGACATTTTGATTTTCTTCAGTTATTTATCAGGATGTCCCTGCCACAGGACGTCTGGTAACCCTAAACGATTGACAATGAAATAGCGAAGCATTGTAATCTGCAAATAACAGACCAGTGAGGTTGGTTTTGTGTAAAGTTAACACCGAGTAAATGTTAATTTACTCCATGCACAGCAGTTTAGATGCCACAGGGTACTAGACATATAGATAACTCTTTGTTTCCCTTGCTTGCATTTTGTATGTTTATAGCTAGGAAGCTTATTTAACTTGCCTGTTATGACTTAAAGCTTTGGGAAGAGTAAGATGATGATGCACTAGTTCTCTTCTGCTTGCACTCAAGCTAATGTGAGGACTTCATAATGCAGAAATAACTTGTTGGTGCAGAGGTTTTCATGCATGCCAAGCTGGACTAGCCAATGTAGGATTACTATCCCATGTGCGCTCAAACAACCAGTGTCAGCGACTTCTTAATTATGCATGCAGCCCACTAGTGCTTCATTATTTGTGCTGGGGATCTGTTTACCGTCAGTAGTGGATACTGGAAGAGAAAGAGAGGAAAATATACAAAATATACAAGTTAGTGTAACCCCTGTCAAAGTAAAACTGAAACAGTAATCTAATTTGTCTGTGGTGGGCTGGCGCCCTGCCCGGGATTTATTCCTGCCTTGCACCCTGTGTTGGCTGGGATTGGCTCCAGTAGACCTCTGTGACCCTGTGTTCGGATTCAGCGGGTTGGATAATGGATGGATGGATGATCTGTTGAAGATATCATAATGAAAATTTAGCTGCCTCAACAAATGTATTTAAAGAATAAGTGTGGCCCATTTACAAAACAAATTGGTCCACGGGGGACCAAGTTGTTTCACGTGGACACAAAAACAGACAAGGCTATTGCAAAGTTGCTTCACTCATTGTATGCAAGCATACCTAAAGTAATGCGGATGGACCAGACAAGTTCCCCACAGACAGACTGAAGCCACTTGAGGTCTTAAAGAGGTAGGGCCCTAATGACACCAGAGCTCCCTTAAACATCTAAAAATACAGTTAATAGATTAATATTAAAAACAAATAAAAAAACATACAAAAAAATGTTAAATAAACCATTATTTTGTTGTAACTAAATGTTGAACTATCAACTAGATCAGGGGTGGGCAATATCAGTCCTGGAGAGCTGTAGCGGCTGCAGGTTTTCATTCCAACCCATTTGCTTAATTAGAAACCTATCCTTGCCAATCTCAGACCTTATTTAATTTTATGGCTTGTTAGTCTGCAATGAAATTTCTTATATTGTAGATCATTTCCTTTACAAGGATATCACCCAAATGATTGGAAGCCTAAAACAGATCATTTTCAGCCTGTCACATTTTTCTATTAAGTTTTTTTATTAAATCAAACAGTGCATGATGAACACACACAGATGTAAATGGAAAGTTAAATGGAGAACTGCTGACTGCTTTGTCATTTACATGTTATTGCTAATAAGGAGCCATTGAACACAGTGAATGCAGCTGTTTAATATTGAAATAAGCAATTAAGGGAACATTAACAAGCAAGACCACTAAAATGAAGCATCAAAATGCCACTTAAGCAATAAGTGATTCATCAGCAATAATTGACTTCGCATTAAGAAACTGGGTTGGAATAAAAACCTGCAGCCACTGCAGCTCTCCAGGACTGACATTGCCTATCCCTGATCTAGGTAAAAGTAAACATTTGTGTTTGATTTTAGGAGACACAGACACTGTCAGCGTGCAGAGAATAGCAGGATGAATGGGGACGCACTCCCCAATGGTGTACTGCTGCAAAGCACACAATTCGTAACTGCCACCTATAGATTAACATATTTAGCATAACAGAGGATATAATGTCCAATGTCTTTTATGAATAAATTCTTATTGTGGATAATGAATTAAATACAAAAAGAAACAGAATGTGTGAAATTGCAAAATAAACACCACCGGGCCCTGGCAGTCACTACCAATCCGAACCCTGCTTCTAATGCCCAAAAACAAAGAATATGAATAAATGGAGCCTGAATCCATCCATCCATCCTCTTCCGCTTGTCCGAGGTCGGGTCGCGGGGGCAGCAGCTTGAGCAGAGATGCCCAGACTTCCCTCTCTCCAGCCACTTCTTCTAGCTCTTTCGGGAGAATCCCAAGGCGTTTCCAGGCCAGCCGTGAGACATAGTCCCTCCAGCGTGTCCTGGGTCTTCCCCGGGGCCTCCTCCTGGTTGGACGTGCCCGGAACACTCTACTCTGAGCTCCTCCCGGATGACTGAGCTTCTCACCCTATCTTTAAGGGAGAGCCCAGACACCCTGTGGAGGAAACTCATTTCAGCCGCTTGTATTCGCAATCTCATTCTTTCGGTCACTACCCATAGCTCATGACCATAGGTGAGGGTAGGAACATAGATCGACTGGTAAATTGAGAGCTTTGCCTTATGGCTCAGCTCCTTTTTCACCACGACAGACCGATGCAGTGCCCGCATCACTGAGGACGCCGCACCGATCCGCCTGTCGATCTCCCGCTCCATTCTTCCCTCACTCGTGAACAAGACCCCGAGATACTTGAACTCCTCCACTTGAGGCAGGATCTCGCTCCCAACCCTGAGAGGGCACTCCACCCTTTTCCGGCTGAGGACCATGGTCTCAGATTTGGAGGTGCTGATTCCCAACCCAGCCGCTTCACACTCAGCTGCGAACCGATCCAGAGAGAGCTGAAGATCACGGCCTGATGAAGCAAACAGGACAACATCATCTGCAAAAAGCAGTGACCCAATCCTGAGTCCACCAAACCGGACCCCCTCAACACCCTGGCTGCGCCTATGGAGCCTGAATGTATAATCAAAAGGGACAGCAGCCTATTGCCAGACTGAAAAAGAAAGGAAAGTAAGGAGGCTGAGCTCCCATTATCACTTGGCAGCAGATAAATTACCAACAAGATGGATGACAGAAAGCCATTCCCAGAATTTGGGACCAAGGGGGTATTTTTCGTACGTCGCTTAAACCATCCAAGATCAGGTGCCTCATCCTGAATGAATTAATGCCAGTGAAACTCATCCAGATAAGTCGGTTTTTCAAACGCAGCTGTGTATTAGATTAGTGTAGCTGGATCTAATCGTACGAGATGAATGCGCGCGCCCGCGCTGAGTGAAAAGCCCATATATAAATTGAGTCTAGAAAACATGATCAGCAAGTCTTTGATAGGCTGCAACAAAATGACGAAAGAACGGGCGCTTTTTTTTTTTTCACACACGCGGCGCAAGACCTTTTATTCGAAGGACATGAGGAATTTCAAGATTTAATATACACAAGGGGTAACACTGCAAAAGCAGCCCAGACCAGAAAAGACGGCTGGCAAAAAGTGGGCGAAAAAATTAAACGCTAAAAAGTGTACATTGTACTTACTGAATGCAGCGTTTCATTTCCTATGTGTCAGATTAATTATTATTTAATATGTCATAATTCCAGATCAAATGTGAGCACAAGGAGAACATGGGAACAGGTTAAAGTGAAGTACAAGAATATACTTCAAACTGGTAAATATTGGTATATAACTATTTAAAGAATTGTTGACATAAAGAATCATATATAATATAAAAAACATTAATTTTAAAGCTAATAAGGAGGCAGACAAGCAAAAAACAGGTGGAGGTCCACGCGGTCCAGACCTAACCCCTGCAGAAGAGTTGGCTCTCCAGCAAAATGCCCATCGCCCTGTTTCTGAGGGCATTCCAGGGGGAAGCTCCTCCTCAGAACCAGTGGCAGGAAGCAGTGGTCATTTCATTTCAGGTAAAGGATGGTCATTGCATATTTGTCCTCCATGTGTGCTATAGGTATGTTCCATATAGCCCTCTTTTTTGTTGGGTCAGTTGCAGGGAATGTCATATCCCTTGAACCTGTGTCTGACCAACGAGATATTAACGAAGGTCAAATATTTGATGAAGACACTGTGTCTGATTATTCACCAGGAGGAGAGGTACATTTTCCAAATAATGTTTGATCAAACTCCACTCTGATCAGTTCCATGTGCCCCAATCACATTTGGAAATCCTGGTAATGAGAATGTTAGGTTGATTGTGGGATTCTTTATGGAACTGTGGGTGTTTTAGCCTGTGTATTACCTACCTGCAATGGCATGAAACGCCTCTTTTATTGTCTGCACACGCAGGTGTCCAGGAAACACAATGAAAACCTGAAGGAAATGTTTCAGAGACAAACTGCACTTTTCGATAGATGTTCCGCATCGCCTACAGTATATAAAAAAGTGCCGCTTGCAAGAAACCTCAAAGCAATGCCTACTGTCTGTGTGGTTGTGAGAGCCCGACTTCGCCGAGTTTGACTTCGAATATACGGAGCTAATAAATCTTTGAGGTTCAATATTCCCCCTCGGCTAAAGCGGTATCTTTCGTACAGAATTTCCTCCGGGGGCAATAAAGGATCTTGCCGATCGCGCAAAACCCTCTTTATATGAAATTCTCTTCGTATAATTTGCGCACCAATATCAATTGGTCGCTCATTCATGAATGGCGAAGCCCTGACTGGATGACTTCCACGCACCGTCACTGATCACGTGTGTAAAGTAATCCTTGTTTACGCAGAACAAACCTGCTCCAAGCAGGCTTGCGGATTTGGATGTGTTCCTATGACAACACTTCCAGCAAAACCGACAGATCCAGGATCAGGCCAAATCGTCAACAATTACATCCAGCTAAGCAAGTTATCCACGTACGAAAAATACCCCCCAGGACTCCATTAATCCTAGGTTTGGCAGTAATGGTACCCAGAGACAACAACCTCTCCCAGACTGAACTAAGAAACAGTGTGAAAAGGTCCAAGGAGAAGTAAAATTTGAGGTGGACAGACAAGATTAATATGAGTGAATTCAGGACATAGATCCAATAGGAAGTGACAGTGGGATAGTCCCAATTCTGGGAATATGTAGGTGCAGAAGTAACAAATAGGATCAGTGAATAAACCCACTTCAACAAATTTACGAGGGGTAAGATACAAGTGACGGACAGAATGAAACTGATTGTTCTGATAATTAGGGTTCCTGGAGGACTGAATGGTATTCTTAAAGATAGCGTTCCAGAACAAAACCAAGGAAGATCATTCTGCCACATTGACTACAAGGGCAAGGAACCTGAAAAAGGTTTCATGCAGTGTAGCAAATATGATTAGAAGGAATGAGCAAAAATACAAATGAAACCAACAATTTAATATTATCAACAATCGCCAAGAGCTTTTAGTTGTTTTGTAGTGTAGTGTTGTTTTTTTTTTTATTTTTTAGAGATTTATTTCATTTGTTTTGTTTAATGTCTTGTGCTGTGCAACCACTTTTTCTTTTATTTGTTAATTTTTCCATTCCTTACAATACAGTGTTTATTTATTTTAACTACCCTTAAAATGAAGAGGATTGCACGTTTTTTGTGATTTTTTAACTCTGGCTGAAAGGAGAGGAAAATTAATAACTCTCAGCTCAATTAAAATAAGATACCAACAAAACAATTACCATGATGACAAAAATTTCTTAATGTGAAAAGGGAAAAAAACTTCAAACTGTAACTGCTAATTTGTTGAAACTGTGACATTTAATCTGTATATAAACAAACTGATTATTCGCAAACAAATGGGGCTAGAACCTTGTTTGCTTTACTCAAAAGCATATGACCTGATGCATTCTGGAAATTGAAAATGTTTTTGCCTTGGCAAAGTGAAGTGGTCATGTGTTTATTATGGCAAAATAATGCAAAAGCCAAGTGACATGGCAGAAAAAAAAGAGAGTAGCAACATCTGCTGAGCACCTAGAAAATCACAGAAGCCGATTATGTGACAAAGAACACTGTTGTAGGATCATCCAACATTTGCCATCTTCCTTTGTCAGCAAAAAATTAGTCAATGTAGCGGTATCTGCTATTTATTACATGGCAGCCAGGCCTGACTCTCTTTGCCTATAAACAGCAGCAAAGTAATTTTCACCAAGTCTTTTCTTCATCATTTGTCACCACATGAGCTACACTTGAATATTTGTGTGACATTTTATTCCTCATGTAATTGTACAATTCTGCTTGTTTCACCAGTTCAGAGCTTGTGTAAGCAGGTCTTAGCAGAGAAGAATTCATCTGCTCTATGGACTAATGAAGTGGCAAGAGAAAGTTTCTTTTCTGTCAGTCTATAGTCATATCTACAGCAAATTATGCCACCTCCCCTCCTTCTGTGATTCTCTGTTTTGCTACCCAAATGTAGAGATTTTTTAAGGAGAGAGATGTTTTCAAATTAATGTTTAATTCCTAAATATATTAACAGCACGGTTCCTGTGGCACAAGATCATATCCCATTGTACAGTATGTACTGTTCATGTTTCTATGCAGAACAGAAAAACAGTTTATGATATAATAGAACCCTATGATAACCAATGCTGTACAATGGCAAGCAATGTGAAAAATGATCATGGAAAAAAAATCTCACATTACTCATGTAGCATAATCTATGTGTGTTGTAGTCCAGTAGTATGCTCAAAACATGCAAAACACAGGAATATCACTTTTGGGTTGATTTTTTCTTTAAATTGCCAGTGAGCAATACATGAAGGAAGCAGCAGCAGGATAAAGTGACAAGCAGCACAGCAGTGGTCAGATATTGTTGATTGTTCCAAATCTCCATTAGAAAAGAATGTGGCCAGCGAATGAGAAATAAAAATATAGTTGATCCTAGAATAAGTGCAGTGAGGAGGAGAAGAGATCATGAATACCTTTGTGGAATGGTTAAGCAAATGAAAGAAATCAACCAAATACATATCAGATGCAAATTTATGAAAACAGTAAGCTGAAGGAGGAATGTGGTGACTGGCAAGTGGATATTGTTTATCAAGTAGCAGGTCAATTCATGCCCATGCCCAGAATGATCTCATAATCTTTCAGTTTTAACACCTGTCTCGTGGCATATGGTAGAAAGGCAGATTGGTATGGTGTTAGACAACACACTGAAAATGCTACTCTCTTTTTCCAGACACTGATGGGCTTTGTCCTTGGAGTTCAACTTTTATCTCTTTGGAAGTGGTCCTTTACTTTTTGTATGTTATTCTCACTAACCTTTCTGCCCATTCGATTTACCTATTGTGGCCACATCCAATCAGGTTGGTAGTCCTATTTATCTTAAACTCCTTAATATTTACAACTATTGTTATAGCATTTGCCTTTAACATGCTTGTCTATTATTTTCTTTCTCATCTCCCCAGAAACTCTCTTTTCACACTTGCTTTGCTTTACTTGATGACATATCAAAGGCATGTGGGTATACATGGGACAATTGCTTTTCATTTAATCACTTTTCAGGAGGCATACAGCACTTTTTCAATGAGCTATAACGGTACCAACAAATTTGTCCACATCTGTTAACAAAATCTACCCAGTTAACTAGTCCACACACCTAATATTTCTGCTTATAACCTGCAGTGTATAAGAATTATTACTCCTCTCTTTTTGGAAATGGCAGCTTGCCATGCTTATTGCAAAGTCTAGACAAATTACTTTTAAGTTATTTAGATTCTTACAAAAATGTAATATCCACTTTTTTATGCCAAAGGTAATTTGAGGACACTTTTCTATTTAACATTTTGACCAAGGCCCTGAATATTCCATGAAGCTACTGAGAGGGTAGTCATCAGGAAGGCGAGATAGAAATAAAAAGACTGAAAAAATAAACTTAATACTGACACAGACCAGAGCACAGCCATGCAGACTTACAGCCACCCCATGGAAACTCTGTCAACGAATAAAATTTACAGGACTTACCTCTCAGGACCCATGCCGTACATCCCTTCCAAGTATCCCATAACACCCTCGTAGCAATGGGATTATAGAAAAATGAAACAAAACAAAATAAACCCTTGGAATATTGGTCCCTTACCTTCCACCATGTTCCCCCATGAGCAAGCATACACACAGGGAAACAAACAAGTGATTAAGTGCAATTTACGAAAATGTGATATAATTAATACAAAGTTCATGAAGGTGGGACCCACCATTATCACCTAGTTTCTGTGTATTCGACAGAAGACAAAGCACTCCAAAAACAGCCCATCCCACACCCAGGGCCAACTCCTTTTGTTGTAAATATTCAGAACAATCCACTTAACAAGTCTATAACTAGGGCAGAAAAAACAAAAGCATTCAAAGCACAATTTCCCAGTAATAAAATATAATAGAAAACTGCATTTAACAAAGAGGATTAGCATTGCACATTCTACCAAGAATCTGCAATACTGTTTGAGCTGAAGAGAGCAATGTGTCCTGAATAGAAGGGCCAAACTGACTTAAAGGTTCTTAAGAGGAGCCTTTCTGTTTAACAATATATCAAATTGATGAAGGACTATACCGAGAATGTGCTGGTTGAGGAGAATGTATTGACAGCTTGTACTGCTTCTTCAGGAGACTGAACACCCAATGAGAGTTACTTAGGCTGAGCTTCTAAGGTACAGGCTTGAGCAAATATGTATATACAGTGGGGCAAAAAAGTATTTAGTCAGCCACCAATTGTGCAAGTTCTCCCACTTAAAAAGATGAGAAAAAAAATCCAGAAAATCACATTGTCTGATTTTTGAAGAATTTATTTGCAAATTATGGTGGAAAAAAAGTATTTGGTCAATAACAAAAGTTCATCTCAATACTTTACTATATACCCTTTGTTGGCAATGACAGAGGTCAAACGTTTTCTGTAAGTCTTCACAAGGTTTTCACACACTGTTGGTGGTATTTTGGCCCATTCCTCCATGCAGATCTCCTCTAGAGCAGTGATGTTTTGGGGCTGTCGCTGGGCAACAGACTTTCAACTCCCTCCAAAGATTTTCCATGGGGTTGAGATCTGGAGACTGGCTAGGCCACTCCAGGACCTTGAAATGCTTCTTACGAAGCCACTCCTTCGTTACCCGGGCGGTGTGTTTGGGATCATTATCATGCTGAAAGACCCAGCCATGTTTCATCTTCAATGCCCTTGCTGATGGAAAGGAGGTTTTCACTCAAAATCTGACGATACATGGCCCCATTCATTCTTTCCTTTACATGGATCAGTCATCCTGGTCCCTTTGCAGAAAAACAGCCCCAAAGCATGATGTTTCCACCCCCATGCTTTACAGTAGGCATGGTGTTCATTGGATGCAACTCAGCATTCTTTCTCCTCCAAACACAAGTAGAGTTTTTTCATCTGACCATATGACATTCTCCCAAACCTCTTCTGGATCATCCAAATGCTCTCTAGCAAACTTCAGACGGGCCTGCAAATGTACTAGCTTAAGCAGGGGGACACGTCTGGCACTGCAGGATTTGAGTCCCTGGCGGCGTAGTGTGTTACTGATGGTAGCCTTTGTTACTTTGGTCCCAGCTCTCTGCAGGTCATTCACTAGGTCCCCCCGTGTGGTTCTGGGATTTTTGCTCACCGTTCTTGTGATCATTTTGACCCAACGGGGTGAGATCTTGCGTGGAGCCCCAGATCGAGGGAGATTATCAGTAGTCTTGTATGTCTTCCATTTTCTAATAATTGCTCCCACAGTTGATTTCTTCACACCAAGCTGCTTACCTATTGCAGATTCAGTCATCCCAGCCTGGTGCAGGTCTACAATTTTGTTTCTGGTGTCCTTTCACAGCTCTTTGGTCTTGGCCATAGTGGAGTTTGGAGTGTGACTGTTTGAGGTTGTAGACAGGTGTCTTTTATATTGATAACGAGTTCAAACAGGTGCCATTAATACAGGTAACGAGTGGAGGACAGAGGAGCCTCTTACAGAAGTTGTTACAGGTCTGTGAGAGCCAGAAATCTTGCTTGTTTGTAGGTGACCAAATACTTATTTTCCACCATAATTTGCAAATAAATTCTTTAAAATCAGACAATGTGATTTTCTGGATTTTTTTTTCTCATTTTGTCTCTCATAGTTGAGGTATACCTATGATGAAAATTACAGGCCTCTCTCATCTTTTTAAGTGGGAGAACTTGCACAATTGGTGGCTGACTAAATACTTTTTTGCCCCACTGTAAACCACTTCTTTCACCTTCCTGATAACTGGATTCATCACCTTTATTTTATGGAATGTCACCATCGAGTTGTCCAGAAAAATTGGATGTTTATGGGCCTCTGCCAACATGCGTTGTCTACTCACATACCTTAAGAACCAGACAATAAGAATTCGGGGCTTGATTGTGCGAGCAAGTGGTCAGAAGATTTCTTAAGACTATTTCAGTTTGCACAGTACTGCCATTTAAAACTGAAAAGCACTATGGCCAATCCTTTATTAAAAAAGTAATTATATGAATTTTTAAACAAGCCACCTTTCATTAGTCTATTTTCATCCAGTCTATAATTTGCAAATTCTTGTGGCTCAACAATCTTCTTAGTTTATTAACTTTAAGTGTGGCAATCTAATTGTGCAAAGCTCCACTTTCTCTTTTATAACTTGGGATTTAAGTGATTTAATACTGGAGATTTCTGTTCATAGTTCTGTAATATTAGATTGCATAGTGACATTCATTGTGTTCATATTCTCCATAAGGTGATCCTTTATCATCTCCCATTATAAGGAACCAGTTTTTAATTAAAATTTGGACACAGATATATTTAAAGTAATGCATGTTTATTTATTAAAATCAGTTGACATATTTTAACAGATAACTTCATTCATTTAGATATTAAATGATTATTTAGGTTTATTATAAAAGCAGAATACTATTCAGCATTTCATTAAGTTGAGTGCAGTCAAAGAAAAATAGGTAAATCAGTTAGATGATTCCTGCCAACTGCTGATTCGTGGTATTGTTTTTATTTAGTGATCAAATGACTTACTTTTCTGACACTTGGGAAAAACAGATCTATTGTAAATCACATAGATTATAAGCAAACTCTGCAAGTTTATTCATTATTGAATATTTTTTGCTTAAGCACATTTAATTTAATCTTTGGTACTCCTTTTTCCTTGTTATAAAGATAATAATAAAACTGCCCATTCATTTGGCAGAATTTAAAGTTTTTTGCTGACAAGGTGATCAAAATCCTTTGAAGCCTTGACTGCATCTGCCATGAAGGCCTCAATTTCTTCAACGGTGCGAGGAACACAGGTTAATAGTTCCATCCCAGTACTGGTAACTGCAATGTCATCCTCAATACGCACCTGCAACAGGAAAAGTAAAAAGTATTGTATTCATTAACAGATACCAATCTCAAATGAATGCTTAAAATTATTATTGTAATTGTGTGTTAATACATTAATTTAAAATTATTATTTGTCGCACTATAATGAGTGAAATGTATTATGCACCACAGCTGCTAGGTTTTACAGTCATACAACAACTGTAACATAAAGCACAGAGCATAGTTCATCACAATATTATAAGCAGCAGCGCTAAATGTCAATGTATGACATATTTCTCAACAAAAAAAAAATGCAAAAAATTATAAAGCAATATGAAAAGTATTTTTATTTAAAACTCTCACAGCTTCAAAATTTGCACCGAAGTGCATCTCTAGACTAAAATGTTTGCCCTACTCTTACAACCTACAGAAATTAAACCTCTTTGGTCTATTTAAAAGACTAGAATAATTATGGTGAGAACAGGCCATTTGGCGCAACAAGCTTGCTAATCCCATTTTACCTTACATTTTCTGTTGCTTATCCAGGTCTGGGTCATGGCAGAACAGTCTAAGCAAGACATCTCTTTTCTCCACCATCTCCATGGGAATACCAAGGTGCTCCCATGTCATCTGAGAGATATAATATCTCCAGCATGTCCAGGGTCTGTCCTGAGGCCTCCTTCTTGTTGTACATGCCCAAAACACCTCCCCAGGGAGGTGTACAGGAGGCATTCTAATCAGATACCCGAACCATCTCAAGTGGCTCCTTTTGATGCAGAAGAACAGTGTCTCTACTTTGAACTCCTCCTGAATATCTAGTTCTTTTGGTCACTAACACAGCTTGCAACTATAGGTGAGGGTAGGAACGTAGATTGACTAATAAATCAAGAGTTCTTCGTTTTGTCTTACCTCCCACTTTACTAAGATTAACTAGTATAACATCCGCATTACTACAGATGCTGCTCCTATCCAGCTGTTGATCTTGTTTCACTTGTGAACAAGATCCCAAGATACTTAAACTCTTACACTTGAGGCAGTACCTCATCCCCAATTTCAAGAGGGCACTCCACTCTTTCACAGCTGTGAACCATGACCTTAGACTAGGAGATGGTGATCATCATCCTGGCTGCTTCATACTCAGCTGCAAAGCATCCCAGTACACGTCTATGGTCACAAAACCAATAAAGCCAGCAAGACCACTTTATCAGCAAAAAGCAGAGATGTGATCCTGAGTCCAATTAACTGAACACCTTCCACTCCTTGGCAGCATCTTGAAATTCTGTCCATAAAAATTATGAACAGAATCATCAAAAAAGGGCAGCCTGGGCGGAATACTAAACCCACCGGGAACAAAACTGACTTACTGCCAGTAATATGAACCAAGCTTTTCCTCTGGTTGTACAAGGACAACAACAGCTGGCCTGGTACCCCATACACCTAAAGCACCCTGCACAGGAAACCCAGAGGGACACAGCCCAAAGCCTTTTTCAAGTCCACAAAACACATCTAGACTGGTTGATCATACTTCCATGAACCCTCCAGAATAACTGCAGGAGGAGCCAAAAGGATCTGGTGCATCAATCAATGGCTACTGAAATGGATTCAAGGAACTTGGAATGTGACCTATTCACCTTATTTCTTCAAAATAAGGTCAGCTTTTGAAAATCCCTGAGGTACCACTCTCTACCACACTTGCTGGTAAATGATTCCATGTGTCTATGATTACTTGTGTGAACCTTGCCCTTAACACTAGAATTACCAGAGCCTACGAGAAAACTTGTAGATCCGGCCCACCTTAAATCGCTTCTTAAATCCGTTCACACCTCTCCGCCAGCGTCTTTTGTCCTCTAAATGTGCTGATAAAGACAAGCTGCCAGCAGCCAATTATTCCATCCCCCCTCCGACTTAGAACATGCACGAACTTCTCCCAGCTCATGCCTTGATTGATTATCTGGGAGTGACTGAACTGGAGTTTTAGAGTGGAAATAATAGATCGTTATTTGGAACACACGCATTTCATGTGTGTTCCGTTTCTACAGTAATCTGTGTAAACACATTGTTAAAACAGAAACTTTTTCATATTTTAGTAATAAATGTTACAAAATGTAGGCATAAACTATAGAATATATAAAGCCTGAGTTCCAAAGATCAAATAAACACTTTCACAAAAGCTTCAAGGATGATACAACAGTTTCCGTGGTGTAGTGCGCCAAGATTTGCCTCTCAGAGCGCAGCAGCTTTGCCGTACCTCACAGACCTTAGTTCGATTCCCCGCTGGGGATAAAGTGTTACTTTTTTTTTTTCTTTTTAACCTCAAACAGACATAAAATTTATAAATTGGTATGCACTGTCAAGTTAATGAGATCGTTATATTTTCATGTGGGATGCTCCTTTTAAAATATTTTTTTTAACAATTGAGACTGCAATTAACATGAACAACTGTCATAACTTATTTTTAAGATCCATAACACACAGACAGACAGAGCACTGCGTAATAGAGAGACAGACAGGCAGAGATATATAAGTAAACAGGGAAGGCACATGTACTGAAAGAAAAAAAAGATCAACATGTGCGTTGTTCCTGCTGCACTGAAGAAGCTCATGCGCTCTAACATCACCCCTCCCCCCATGTGACTCTCTAAGTAACAGCACAGGTACAGACGCAAACCAAGTGTGATCAAGAGTCCCCGGTTCGCTCCCCACTCACTCCTATATTTGCGTTTTCAGTAGTAAGCTGCTCTTTTTGTTAATATTATACAGTAAACACATGCACTTGGTTTGCGTCTATACCTGTGCTGTTACTTAGAGAGTCACATGGGGGGAGGGGTGATGTTAGAGCGCGTGAGCTTATTCAGTGCAGCAGGATCAACGCACATGTTGATCTTTTTTTTCTTTCAGTACATGTGCCTTCCCTGTTTACTTATATATCTCTGCCTGTCTGTCTCTCTATTACGCAGTGCTCTGTCTGTCTGTGTGTTATGGATCTTAAAAATAACAGTTATAAGGAAAGTTGTTCATGTTAATTGCAGTCTCAATTGTTAAAAAATATTTTAAAAGGAGCATCCCACATGAAAATAACACGATCTCATTAACTGACAGTGCATACCAATTTATAAATTTTATGTCTGTTTGAGGTTAAAAAGAGAAAAAAAAAAAGTAACACTTTATCCCCAGCAGGGAATTGAACTAAGGTCTGTGAGGCACGGCAAAGCTGCTGCGCTCTGAGAGGCAAATCTTAGCGCGCTACGCCATGGAAACTGTTGTATCATCCTTGAAGCTTTTGTGAAAGTGTTTATTTGATCATATTCTATAGTTTATGCCTACATTTTGTAACATTTATTACTAAAATATGAAAAAGTTTCTGTTTTAACAATGTGTTTACACAGATTACTGTAGAAACGGAACACACATGAAATGTGTGTGTTCCAAATAATGATCTATTATCTCCACTCTAAAACTCCACTTCACTCCCAGATAATCAATCAAGGCATGAGCTGGGAAAAGTTTGTGCACGTTCCAAGTTGGTGGGGGGATGGAATAGCCGGCTGCTGGCAGCTTGTCTTTATCAGCACATTTAGAGGACAAAAGATGCTGGCGGAGAGGTGTGAACAGATTTAAGAAGTGTTTTAAGGTGGGCCGGATCTACGAGTTTTTTCATAGGCTCCGGTAATTATAGTGTTAACACATCTCAATCTGTGTTTCCATTTTCTCTTGAGTACTTCAGGTGAGGCTTCACTAGTGCATTACTTAACATAACTTGACTTGACTCCACACATTGTGCTATGTAACCTAACATCCTGTTAGCATTCTTGATCATTTCTATACACTGCAGGTATATAGAGAATGAAGAGTCCACACCTTCTTGTCCCTTTTCATTATTATGAATTCTGCTGGTCAAAAAAAAAAAAAAAACAAACAAAAAAAAAAAAACACAAAAAGAGCATGCAGGTCAAAAATACAACAAAACCCACTTTTTATAGTGCTGACCAACAATTAGGCCTCACCCCTAGCAATTTAATCCCAAACTCAAAAGGCAGACTTCCAGGACTAAACAGGCCTAAAAATGGGGCTAAAGCTTTTTAAAGCTAAATCTCTCCATAGTGAAGGAGTGAAAAACCAATAAAAACCTTTTCTTTATATTTAAAGAACTTATTCATTTTCCAAAAAAAAAGAAAGAAAAAAAGAACATAGAAAAAGCAGGGCAAGAACAAAGGAGCTAAAAATATCACAAAATAAATCCAATTAACAGTACCTTTTAAGTGAAGCAGGGTTAAAACCAGGATATCCACAAAACATACTGCAAATTGAAAAACACACAAACCAAAAACTAAACAGTCATATCTGAAGTTTCTCTCTTTAAACTGCTGGGAACAGTCCTAAGCTGCATCATCTGTTGGTCCTGTTCACACAGACACTAAACAAACAGACATGGAAGAAAAGAAACTTGGAGAAATTTGTTGGTACCTCACAACTGCCACGAAAAAAGAAAAAAAAACAAAAAACAACTGTCTCTAAAATAACTCAAAACTGGTAAAAGTAACTGGCACCCATCATTGTTTATTCCGTATCTCTCTATTATAAAAAAAAAATCTTAGGAGGGAGACAAGACTTGAAGACAATTTGACGTCCGTGAGACAACATTTAAAACAAGTTCACGAACATCTAACCTAGCAGTTGTTGGAATGCTTTTGGCAGACACACTTCATGTGCTCCCAGCTCTTAAAACAATGGCAAGTGACAAGCAGAACACGCAGCAAGCCAGCAGATGATGTAACCACTTCTCCTTAATGTGTGTTCAGCCTCCCCCCCCCTTCACAACGCGAGCAGCGTTATACGTCCTGTGAGAAAGAGATTTAAATATGCCCGGGGCCAGAAATAAAGGACAAGTATTTTTTTTTTTTGTACAAAAGTTTTAAAGTAAAAGTGAAAATAATGCATATGTAATAATTCCAATGAAAATAACAATCTCTTTAAATTGTATATCCGGTAAACCAAACCGGGGTGGGTGAGCGAAGCGAGCAGGGGGCAGAGCCCCCTAGTTTAACAAATATGCGAGAAAGACTCAAGGCTCCTCATGTTAGATGTAGCAAAGGTGCACATTATAACCAAGCCTCATCCATGTTTCACAGAATGTGTGGTGTTCTTTTCTTTGAAAACTTCATTTTTTGTCTGTGGACAAATAGTTATTGGACTTTAAAAAAAGCTCCAGTTTTTCTCATCTGTCCAAAGGACATGGACAATGGATGGAGGGATCACACACTGATGGACCTTGAAATTGAGTTCAGCTTGTATCTCTTTGTAATTGGTCCTTAGCTTTTTGTCTACCATTCTCCCTTTCCTTCTGCCCATTCTGGGGTTGATTTCCTCTTGCGACCACATCCAGGGAAGTTGGCTAAAGTCCAAAGAACCTTAAGTTATTTAACAATATTTGCAACAGCTATCACAGGAATATCAAGCATTTTGGAGATGATTTTCTAGCCATTTCCTTTAACATGCTTGTCTATATTTTTCTTTACAATTTCCTTAGACAACTATGTCCTTAGCTTTCCCTGGTCCATGTTCAGTGTGGTACACATGATTATACCAAACAGCAGAGTGACTAGTTTTCTCCATTTAAAATAGGCTCAAAAACTGTACAACTGGAGATGTGTGATTCTAATTAAAGAAAACAGTTTGAAAAAATTACTCTAATCCAACTATTTATCTTTTCTAAAAGTATCAACAAATGTGTCCAGGCCATTTTAGAATATCTTTGAGAATAAGAATATCTCTTTTCACACTTGCTTTGCATTACTTGATGACATATGACATAAGGCATGCAGATATACATGGGACAATTGCTTTTCATTTAAATAACTTTTCAGGAAGCATACAGCACTTTTTCAGTGAGTTGTAAGAGCACCAAATCTGTCAACATTTCAACCTACCAATAACAGTAATATAATGCAACACCACCACAACATTAATATACATTACAATATTAGATAAATACAACATAGGCGGAACAAAGCAAAATACAATTACCAACATAATATGAAAAGTAATATTTGAAATATAACAAAAAAATTCAATAAACCAAGAATAATCAACAACCTTCACACTTCCAACTGTTTATTCAAATCTAACAGTTTTACTTCCTATTTGTAACACTTTATATTTATTTACATTGAAATTCAATTGGCAACAAATCCATGAGTAACTTCAGATATTTTTGCAAACTGATTGAAAGATGATGTTAATTGATTAGTGCATTGTAAATCACCTGGAACTCCCAGCATTCTAGCATTAAGGCAAGCTATTTTTAACGTGTTACTGATTTAAATTGATGAGTTGGAATTTACATTACTATGCATTTTTAAACTACTGTTTGTTCTATCACATACAATTCTAAACCTAAACTGCCCTAAACTCCCTGCCCCCCATTCCCTAGTTTAAACAATCTTTGACTAACCCACACATATACCTTCCGCAACACACTGGTGCCCCTCCAGTTCAGGTGTAACCTGTCTCGTCAGAATAAGTCTCATTTGTTTCAAAAGTAGTCCCAGTGCCCCATAAATCTATATTCTTCTACTGTACACCAAGATTTGAGATTCACACATTAAGCTTTCTAATCTTCCCAGTCTTACCTGGTCTGGTATGTTGCACAGGCAGAACACGGAAGACTACCTTGTCAGTTCTGTTCCTTAGCCTGGCACCAGTCTTTAAATTTGGATTGCAGACTCACAGACTTCCACTACATATGTCATTTGTTCCAATTTGGACAATGACAACTGGATCCACCCCTACTTTTGCCAAGAGCCTATTAAGCCATGCAGAGAAGTCTCCCACCTGGTGCAGCCAGAAGATAACACACCGTGCAAGACTCTCTGTCTCTGGAGCAAAACTGCACTTCAATCCCCCTAATGAATCACTCCCTAATTAACACTACCTCTTTTCTCTTTCTGGGAATTGGTTTTGAGGTGGCCCACTGGGGCTCCTTATGCCTGTGTACAACATCAGAATCTCCAGAGACACCATCTAGATCCGCAAGGACCTGACAACAGTCTGAAACTTCAAATTAAGAGGTTGATACCCTCCAGACAGTGTACATCTTTTAAGTTGTGATCATAGGACGGAGTGGTGGCTCTGAGGCTAGGGATTTGCAATAGTAATCAGAAGGTTGCCAGTTTGAATCCCGAAAATGCCAGAAATGACTCTACTACGTTGGGTCCTTGAGCAAGGCCCTTAACCTGCAATTGCTTTGTCCTGGGTAGGACATTAATCTGCATCCAGCCCTGCAAGCAGGTCCTCCAATTTACAGGGAAATCTTGAGAATTTGTGGCAAGACTGGCACTCCAGCCACCCTAAAAAAAACCTCACACTGTTTCAGTGTGGTGCTGAGGTGTCTCCCACTGCTCTCTCCTCCCAATCCAGATGCTTTCAACCTCCTCCTTGATACCATGACCCACCTATCTCTACCTGTCTGGTCTGAAGTCTCCTCCAGCGCCATGCCAAGGGTGCACACTATTTCTCTAAAAGACACCTACCTGGGTACCAAACTAGTTTTCTAAGGTCTAGCATAGATTTTGCAAACCATTGCACTAGGCTATCTTGTGATTCTGAAGTCTGTAAATATTTTGAATTTTATGAAAACTGCATAGAATCACTCATCCTGGTTGGTCTTCGCTTTCCATGTGGTTGCAGAACTGCTAATCTCTTTGTGTCATAATTGAATGCTACCTCCATGACACCTTGACCCTATTAGTGTCTGGGTATGCTTGCCTAGTCATTTGATTATGCAGGATAACCATTTTGATAGTTGGCAGGCAGAGAACAAGCAACAGTAGGAGAAAAATATCAAATTAAAGAAGCATTTACTGCAAATTGTTAAATGTTGATGTTGTCAGATTATTTTAGAGTGTGATTATCTCTGTTACCAAATCCTTCAAAGGTTTGATGATGGTAGTAACATAGTACAAGTAGATACCTCAGTTGTCTATGTCTGCTTCTTCTTTATAACATGAATACGAATTTTTCAGAACTGGTTGTAAGGATAGTTAAAATGAGATGCTCCTGCCAGCAGCAAGAAACAAAAAAAAAGTTCAAAAAATGTTTAAAGCACCCCTAATCTATAGCAAAATGACTAACCCACACAATTAATCCACCTGCAGGTTTCTGGACTATGCGAAGAACCCATATGCAAAAATATTAAGAACATACTAACTATAAACAACTATTGAGGCTGAAATGGAATCCAAGTTCTTAAGTGGCAATATTGTGTTACTATGGTATGTTGATTTTGAAAAGTTATGATTTTTTGTTTAGAAGTGTTAAAAGGCAAATATGTATCATATTTTGGGTGACTAATGAAATGACTTACTCCTCCAAATCCCCGGAAACGTTGTAGAACTTCATTTTTAATAAAACAGCTCTGAGTGGGGTCAGCTAGAGCTTTGTCCAAAACATGGTCAATAAAATAAATGCCAGGCTCAATTGTCAACACCATTCTTTCTTGAAGTAAACGAGCAGTACGGAGATTCTTAAGACCTGGCAAGTTGATTCGTTCCACTCCCTGCAGGGAAGAAAGTTAAACAAAGGTCTAAATACAGTATATTTAACATAACTAACAAAACAGGACATAAATCACATAAAAAGGTGAGTCAACACAAATGCGTAAATGGAAATAAAAACTTGATCGAGGAAAAATGGCTTAATCCTTGATTTAAACATGTCAAAAGTCTACAACTGTGTGATGTTTATGGGAGTGAATTCCAACAGTTAGGTGCAAAACAACTAAACACTTGAGCCCAAAGGTTATATGCTTGAACAGCAAGCTCTGTTTGACACCACAGTTTATCAAAATATATAAACAAAATGGAATTTACCACATAATAACTTCAAGGATATATATATATTTAATTTTATTAAATCAAAAAACATTCAATACATGCAAGTCAAGTTTAACAAAACTGATTTGAAACAAATCAACCCCCACCCATAAAAAAGAAAGACAGGTCAGCAGGGTAGCACTTTAAGAATAGTAAAAATATGTAAATAAAAAAATAAATAAAAATAGATAGAATAGAAAAAGAGGGGAGAGAATTCACTTTCTCAATTTAAATGCTTATTCTGAAATGTTATTTATCAGATCCTGCCAGGTTTTGAAAAAGTTTTGTACAGATCCTTTAAGTGAGAATTTGTTTTGTTTCCAATTTTAGATAATATATAACATCAGTTACCCGCTGATTTAAAAAAAGGTGAGTTAGGATTCTTCTAGTTGAGCAAGGTAAGTCTACGTGCCAATAGTGTAGTAAAGGCAATTACAATTTGTTTGTCCTTCTCCACTTTAAGCCCATCTGGAAGTACACCAAATACAGCTGTTAGTGGATTAGGAAGGATTGTGACACCCAGGCTGTCTGAGAGGAATTTAAAAATGTTTGTCCAAAATGATGTTAATTTGGTGCACACCCAAAACATATGTTCCAGTGAGGCTGGAACTTGACTGCAACGTTTGCAGGTTGGATCTTGCCTGGGAAACATTTTGGACAATTTTAAACGCGAGAGATGTGCTTGATATATAATTTTAAATTGAATAATTGTATGCTTTACGCATATGGAGCTTGAGTGAATTCTGCGCATGACTGCCTTCCATTCCTTTTCTGAGATATTGAGTGAGTGATTCTTTTCCCACTGTACTCTGGGATCTTTGAAAGGGAGGGACTTTAAAATGTTTTTATATATTACAGAAATGCTGTTAGAGTCCTCAAGACTGATCAAAATTTCTTCTGGTATAGAGGTAGGTGGGAGGTGACGGAAATTGGGCAGGTTTTGTTTAACAAAATTTCTAACTTGAAGGTTGTGAAAGAAATGTGTTGCTGGAAATTTAAATTTGGAGTGTAATTGTTCGTAGGATGCCGATTTAATCCCAAATGTTTTCCAGACATTAAAATTGCATACGTCTGAGAGGGTGGAAAAAGGTGGTTCTCATGCAGAGGTGCCACCAATAAAAGCTTCCCTATCTTAAAATACTTCCTACATTGGTTCCATATTCTGAGTGAAGCACTATTGAATTGTTAGTATATTGGTGATGACTTGTATTTATTGGGGTACAAAGCAAGGAATAATAAAGAAGTACTGCAAGATTTTATTTCTATTGCAAACCAAGCCTGTGTATGCTCACCTATTTGTGTAAATGTCCAGGTTTTCATAGCTTGTACATTCGCCGCCCAGTAATAAAATTGAAAGTTAGGTAGAGCCATGCCACGTTCTTCCTTAGGTCTTTGTAGGGTTGCCTTTTGGATACGTGGATGTTTTGAATTTCAAATAAATGTGGTTATGGTTTAATCTAATTTCTTAAAAAATGATTTATTGAGGTATACTGGAATGTTTTGAAATATAAAGAGAAGCTTAGGAAGGATATTAATCTTGACGACAGACAGACAGACAGACAGACAGACAGACAGACAGACAGATAGATAGATAGATAGATAGATAGATAGATAGATAGATAGATAGATAGATAGATAGATAGATAGATAAACTTTATTAATCCCAAGGGGAAATTCACAATATTAATTCTTCCAGCTAAAGTGAGATGATGGGAAGACCATCTATGTAAGTCCTGCTTAATTTTTTCCATGCAGACAACTAAATTTTGTTGATAAAGAGCTTTATGTTTACTTGTGATATTTACCCCTAGGCCCAATCTAACATTGTTTGCTTGAAAATGCACTGGAAAGAGCACACTTTTGTTCAAATTCTGAGACCAGAAATCTTCTAAAATTCTGCAGGTGCTGTTAGGACTGCAGGCATTGTATTTTGTGAATCAGATATATACAGTACCATATCATCTGCATATAGAGAAATTTTCTGTATAAGTCCTTCTCTGATAATCCCCTTTATACAATAAAATGTATTTTTGTATAGCCCAAAATCACACAAGAAGTGCCACAATGGTCTTTAACAGGCCCTGCCTCTTGACAGCCCCCCAGCCTTGACTCTCTAAGAAGACAAGGAAAAACTCCCAAAAAAAACCCTTGTAGGGGAAAAAAAAATGGAAGAAACCTTGGAAAAGGCAGTTCAAAGAGAGACCCCTTCCCAGGTAGGTTTGGGCATGCAGTGGGTGTCAAAAAGAAGGGGGTCAATACAACACTACACACAGAACACAAGTAATCCTCAATACAGTATAAAAATAAAAAATATTACAAATACGGAGCAGAATTTAACAGTAGATGATATCACGCATAGTTTCTTAAGTGAAAGTATGCAGATTTTCAAGTGGCTTTTATCTATAGTGAAACACAGTTCTGAATCAAACACCACACACAGATTACACACGCAAGAAGACATTTTTAACATAGTTATACTACAGAATGCTCAGGACAATGTACAGTAGGTGGCAAATTGGCCTAGGTTACCAGGACTGTGTCTGATTTTGTCATTTAAATTTGAATTATAACTGACCAAAGACCCCACCAGAGGTTTATTTACCCCAGTGATGTTGCAAACTGGAGTTTTGTCTTCCCCTCCTCAATTGTCAGTTGGCCATGGATTGATGATAAATATTGATAGACATATATTGTTAGGATCCTGTTTTGTTGTAGTAGGGTCTTAAGAGTGACCCTATTCTCCCTTCCAGACTCTTGCAATTGCAATTCCTCAGCAAGGATTGGACTAATGACAACCCCCATCCAACTCCAATAGAGACAAGCCTTCCAACTTTTTAAGCTTAGCATAGTTACCCTTTGAAGTAAAGGGATTGCTTCAACTTCTGTTACGGTAACAGCATATACGCTATAGTAGGGAGCAGGTTGAGGAGACCCTGGAGAGGTGGAGATATACTCTAGAGAAAAGAGGAACGAAGGTCAGTAGGAACAAGACAGAATACATGTGTGTAAATGAGAGGGAGGTCAGTGGAATGGCGAGGATGCAAGGAGTAGAGTTGGTGAAGGTGGATGAGTTTAAATACTTGGGATCAACAGTACAGAGTAATGGGGATTGTGGAAGAGAGGTGAAAGAGAGTGCAAATATGGTGGAGAATGAATGAATGAATGAGTGGAGAAGTGTGTCAGGAATAATTTGTGACAGACGGATATCAGCAGGAGTGAAAGGGAAGGTCTACAGGATGGTAGTCAGACCAGCTATGTTATATGACATAGTAGACAGAGCTGGAGGTAGCAGAGTTAAAGATGCTAAGATTTGCACTTTGTGCGACGAGGATGGATAGGATTAGATAGATAGATAGATAGATAGATAGATAGATAGATAGATAGATAGATAGATAGATACTTTATTAATCCCGATGGGAAATTCACATTCTTCAGCAGCAGCATACTGATACAATAAATAATATTAAATTAAAGAATGATAATAATACAGGTGAAAAAAAAAACAGACAATAACTATGTATAATGTTAAATATTAACGTTTACCCCCCCCGGTGGAATTAAAGAGTCGCATAGTTTGGGGGAGGAACGATCTCCTCAATCTGTCTGTGGAGCAGGACAGTGACAGCAGTCTGTCGCTGAAGCTGCTCTTCTGTCTGGAGATGACATTATTTAGTGGATGCAGTGGATTCTCCATAATTGATAGGAGCCTGCTGAGCGCCCTTCGCTCTGCCACAGATGTTAAACTGTCCAGCTCCATGCCAACAATAGAGCCTGCCTTCCTCACCAGTTTGTCCAGGCGTGAGGCGTCTTTCCTCTTAATGCTGCCTCCCCAGCACACCACTGCGTAGAAGAGGGCGCTCGCCACAACTGTTTGATAGAACATCTGCAGCATCTTATTGCAGATGTTGAAGGAAGCCAGCCTTCTAAGGAAGTATAACCGGCTTTGTCCTTTCTTGCACAGCGCATCAGTATTGGCAGTCCAGTCTAATTTATCATCCAGCTGCACTCCCAGATATTTATAGGTCTGCACCATCTGCACACAGTCACCTTTGATGATCACTGGGTCTATGAGGGGTCTGGGCCTCCTAAAATCCACCACCAGCTCCTTGGTTTTGCTGGTGTTCAGGTGTAGGTGGTTTGAGTCGGACCATTTAACAAAGTCATTGATTAGGTCCCTATACTCCTCCTCCAGCCCATTCCTGATACAGCCCACGATAGCAGTGTCATCAGCGAACTTTTGCACATGGCAGGACTCCGAGTTGTATTGGAAGTCCGATGTATATAGGCTGAACAGGACCGGAGAAAGTACAGTCCCTTGTGGCGCTCCTGTGTTGCTGACCACAATGTCAGACGTGCAGTTCCCAAGACGCACATACTGAGGTCTGTCTTTAAGATAGTCCACGATCCATGCCACTAGGTATGAATCTAATCCCATCTCTGTCAGCTTGTCCCTAAGGAGCAGAGGTTGGATTGTGTTGAAGGCGCTAGAGAAGTCTAGAAACATAATTCTTACAGCACCACTGCCTCTGTCCAAGTGAGAAAGGGATGGGTGTAGCATATAGATGATGGCATCTTCCGCTCCCACCTTCTCCTGATATGCAAACTGCAGAGGGTCAAGGGCGTGTTGAACCTGTGGCCTAAGGTGGTGAAGCAGCAGCCTCTCCATGGTCTTCATCACATGTGATGTCAGAGCAACAGGCCGAAAGTCATTCAGCTCACTAGGACGTGATACCTTTGGGACTGGGGTGGTACAAGATGTTTTCCAAAGCCTCGGGACTCTCCCCTGTTCCAGGCTTAGGTTGAAGATGCGCTGTAGAGGACCCCCCAGCTCCGATGCACAGACATGAGTACATTAGAGGGTCAGCTCAAGTTGGATGGCTGGGATAAAAAGTTATAGGCGCGAGATTGTGTTGGTTTGGACATGTGCAGAGGAGAGATGCTGGGTATATTGGGAAAAGGATGCTAAGGACAGAGCTGCCAGGGAAAAGGAAAAGAGGAAGGCCTAAGAGAAGGATTATGGATGTGCTGAGAGAGGACATGCAGGTGATGGGTGTAGCAGAACAAGATGCAGAGGACAGAAAGATATGGAAGAAGATGATCCACTGTGGCAACCCCTAACGGGAGCAGCAGAAAGAAGAAGAAGATGGATTAATATAATTTATGGTGCAAAAAAAGTGCAAGAGTGGTTTTATTTAAAAATAGTCAAAACAAAGTGTTCAAGTAAATAGTGCAGTGCTTCAAATAAATGAATAATCCAATAAAAACCAAGTGAAAAATGTGGAGGTTAAAATACTTCCAATAAAAACGAGGTTAAAATATAGCTGGCTGGAAGCAGTCCTTTTAAAAACAAAGCCTACTACATTCTTCTACTAGTGACTCCCCTGCTTCTTCCATCCAGGTTATGCACCAGGGGAGTCACCCTACCTGTAGCTGACCTTCTCTGCCTTCTGGTCTGGTGGCTTCCTGATCCCTGGTTTCATTCTGCTATCCCCAGACTGAGACTTTGGTTCCCCAGCGACCAGGCCGCTCATGCTGGGGCATCCACCTCCCAAGCCTCCTGACTCCCACGGCGAGCCATCCTCCTTCCAATCACTCCTGCTTCTCACTAAACGCTCAGCAGGAGCGACCACTACCGACTGCCCCGGGTGCTGGCCAAACACCCCACTAGGGCTCACTACTCAGCTGCCTTCTTCTTTTGACGGCGAGCGTGCCTTCGCTTGGTCATGCACCGGCTTTGTCCTTCCTGCCACTTTCTTCTCCTTTAAACTCCGTTCACTTTTTTTCCTTTTCCCCTCCACACTCGCGCTCCTACTATTTATAATGGGGATGTGGCTCAGGTGTGGCGATTAGCAGGTTCCGGCATCAATTACAGATACGGACGACTACTCACCTGTGGACTTAAGCGAGGACTGTCCACATCACAAAGTGCCCGGGAACTACTCTGGTTACATTACCACGCCCCCTCTATAAGCCACGAGTGCGGCGATTATCTGTTTAAAATTGGGCTTTTTAATCTGAGCTGTGGACTCGCTATACCGCACTGAATGCTGCACCTGCCTCTTTAAAATTGCCTAAGAAACATGCTACCAGGCACCCAGCTCCTTTGGCTACACAGCTTAGCTTTGTCCACGCCTTAAACTTTTGTATCATTGGCAGCAGCGAATATGGCATGCTAAGGTACTATGGATACTATACAAGAGTAATGAATACCAACAATCATTTTAAACTGCATCATAAAAAATATTAACATTAAATAGCTTCTTGAAGGAATGCAGCTTGTTTCTATAAGCATTTCATGGATTCTTTGAAGTTTTTATGTGCTGTTTTCACCTTGCATAACACTTAAACACTCTGGTAAAAGCCTTTATGATTCTGTTATGACACAAAAGTGGCATTTAAATATTATTAGATTGTGTAAAATATCATAACTAAATATTCCAATAATATACCCTTTAAAATTAATAGAATTTAATTAACAGAGTTTATACAAAACAGAATCACATACCATCTATTTATCAATTTCTTAAAAATAAAATCACAGGCATACTGAATGAGTTTGAAATAATGATTAAGCTCTCAAGGGGTGGAAATAAAAGAAAACTAGGCTATATGATTAGCAAACAAGTCCTAATGAGGTCTCTGGGTGCTTGAAGCTACAGTATGTGTCTCCTTGACAACCTTATCTTAAGGTTCAGAGAATATTCAACAGAAATGTCAAAATTCATTGCCACCAATCATCTTTCATGTAACCTGATTTTTTTTTTACTGTCAACATGCTGTTTGCATTTATTTCTCTGATGAAGAACATCCTCTAAAAAAAGCACTTCATTTACTGTAATACTGCATTAAGCAGCATTACTTTCAGTACCTAACAAAACTTCTTTATACAGTGCATCAGGAAAGTATTCACAGCGCATCACTTTTTCCACATTTTGTTATGTTACAGCCTTATTCCAAAATTGATTAAATTCATTTTTTTCCTCAGAATTCTACACACAACACCCCATAATGACAACGTGAAAAAATTTTACTTGAGGTTATTGCAAATTTATTAAAAATAAAAAAACTGAGAAATCACATGTACATAAGTATTCACAGCCTTTGCTCAATACTTTGTCGATGCACCTTTGGCAGCAATTACAGCCTCAAGTCTTGTTGAATATGATGCCACAAGCTTGGCACAAGCTCCATCAGGTTGGATGGGAAGCGTTAGTGCACAGCCATTTTATGATCTCTCCAGAGATGTTCAATCAGATTCAAGTCTGGGCTCTGGCTGGGCCATTCAAGGACATTCACAGAGTTGTCCTGAAGCCACTCCTTTGATATCTTGGCTGTGTGCTTAGGGTCGTTGTCCTGCTGAAAGATGAACCGTCGCCCCAGTCTGAGGTCAAGATCGCTTTGGAGCAGGTTTTCATCCAGGATGTCTCTGTACATTGCTGCAGTCATCTTTCTCTTTATCCTGACTAGTCTCCCAGTTCCTGCCGCTGAAAAACACCCCCACAGCATGATGGGATGGTGCCAGGTTTCCTCCAAACATGACGCCTGGCATTCACACCAAAGACTTCAATCTTTGTCTCATCAGACCAGAGAATTTTCTTTCTCATGGTCTGAGAGTCCTTCAGGTGCCTTCTGGCAAACTCCAGGCGGGCTGCCATGTGCCTTTTACTAAGGAGTGGCTTCCGTCTGGCCACTCTACCATACAGGCCTGATTGGTGGATTGCTGCAGAGATGGTTGTCCTTCTGGAAGTTTCTCCTCTCTCCACAGAGGACCTCTGGAGCTCTGACAGAGTGACCATCGGGTTCTTGGTTACCTCCCTGACTAAGGCCCTTCTCCCCCGATCGTTCAGTTTAGATGGCCGGCCAGCACTAGGAAGAGTCCTGGTGGTTTCGAACTTCTTCCACTTACGGATGATGGAGGCCACTGTGCTCATTGGGACCTTCAAAGCAGCAGAAATTTTTCTGTAACCTTCCCCAGATATGTGCCTCGAGACAATCCTGTCTCGGAGGTCTACAGACAATTCCTTTGACTTCATGCTTGGTTTGTGCTCTGACATGAACTGTCAACTATGGGACCTTATATAGACAGGTGTGTGCCTTTCCAAATCATGTCCAATCATCTGAATTTACCACAGGTGGACTCCAATTAAGCTGCAGAAACATCTCAAGGATGATCAGGGGAAACAGGATGCATTTGAGCTCAATTTCGAGCTTCACGGCAAAGGCTGTGAATACTTATGTACATGTGCTTTCTCAATTTTTTAATTTTTAATAAATTTGCAAAAATCTCAAGTAAACTTTTTTCATGTTGTCACTATGGGGTGTTGTGTGTAGAATTCTGACAAAAAAAAATGAATTTAATCCATTTTGGAATAAGGCTGTAACATAACAAAATGTGGAAAAAGTGATGTGCTGTGAATACTTTCCAGATGCACTGTATATCCATCCATCCATCCTTTTCCACTGATCCGAGTTCAGGTCGCGGGGGCAGCAGCTTGAGCAGAGATGCCCAGACTTCCCTCTCCCCAGCCACTTCTTCTGGCTCTTCCGGGAGAATCCCAAGGCGTTCCCAGGCCAGCCGAGGGACATACTCCCTCCAGCGTGTCCTGGGTCTTTCCCGGGGCCATAATATATATATATATATATATATATATATATATATATATATATATATATATGACATTGGGTGTAAATTTATGGTACTTGTAAAAGTTTGCTTTTATTCATTTTTATTCTCTCAGTCATGATTATGCCAATGTGATCTGACCATAAATAACAACGACAGCATAAATTTACACCCGATCTCACGCTATTCGTTTTCAAATAATATTGCATTAGTGCGATGATGTGTTCTGATTGGTACTATCCAGGTCATAAAATGATTTCTTCAAAATGCCACACATATTTGTCTCTTTCTTTTTTTTCTCCATGCTGCGTTGACATCAAGCACCAGAAGGTATGAGCTTTTTCAGTGCAAGCAGGAGCACTCAGGTGGCTGGTTACTTGTGCTATAACACGCTTGACCTGGCGGCAAGCAATGCACATGTACTGTGCAAAGCATGTACGGGGTTCACGGAGAAAAGAAGAGTGTTCATGGCTCACCTTGCAGAGGAACTTCGTTGTCGCTTCTTACAAGAAAACGTGATGGAAAAAGAAAAGGAGGATGCAACATCGACAAGCTTCTGTTCCAAGACAGCTGTTCTCCCAGGAAAGCAAACTGAGTCAGCGTCAGGTGCCCCTTCAATGTAATAGGAACCACAGTATAGAGAGAAGTGTGTACATTGCAACAGGTACACATGTCGTAAATGTAGAAAGGATGGCCTTGGGTGTGTGGCAACTGTTAACATTTGAATTTGATGATTGCATATAGCGTGGAACTGACCTCTCTGTACTATTCTTTCCTTTGCATGTCCTGGAGTACAAAAGAAACAGCACCATGCACCAAAATGTGGAGACTGGGCAAGATCAGAAAAAAAAAAAAAACACATGGTCACTGATTACAACTGCAAGATGGTACGCAAATGAATATGAATAATATGAATAACGTTGCATCCGTGCCACAATGTTTTCCGAAATGTAGTAAACAGGTCATAAAATTAATCATTTCAAAAACCATATATACCGATGTCTCTGTTTTTTGTCAGTGCGGCTTTGACATCATGGACCATAAGGTGCATACTAATAACAACAACAACATTTATTTATATAGCACATTTTCATACAAAAAGTAGCTCAAAGTGCTTTACATAATGAAGAAAAATAAAAAACAAAAAAAGAAATTAAAATAAGACAACATTAATTAACATAGAAAAGGAGTAAGGTTAGATGGCCAGGGTGGACAGAAAAAACAAAAAAAAAACCTCCAGAAAGCTGGAGAAAAAAAAATAAAATCTGTAGGGGTTCCAGGCCACGAGACCGCCCAGTCCCCTCTGGGCATTCTACCTAACATAAATGAAATAGTCCTCTTTGTAGTTAGGGTTCTCACGGAGTCACTTGATGCTGATGGTCATACAGACTTCCGGCTTTTAATCCAAAAAAACTGAATAAAAAAAAAATCAAGTGACAATGAGATACGAAGGCAGATTCGCCAGCATTTGTGTGTCAGTTTTTATCCATCCAGATCAGAGAATTTTCAATTCCCTGGTTGGCGTCGCTGGTGGTAAGGGGGGGGGGGGGGGGGGGGGGGGGGGGGTATGGGAAGGGGGGGCGGTGTTTTATTCTCTCAGTCACAATCACTATACAAGTGAAAAAAAATGCTAACTTTTATAAGTAAATTCACAGCAGCTGTTACAGACACAAATCAAATGTATGTGTTTATTGCATAATATTAACAATAAGAGCAGCTCACTACTCAAAACGGTAAATATACAATGCATTTAGGATCGAATCGAGAGGCTCTTGATTACAAGTCAGCAATTCTTACTGCTGCACCACAGAAACTGCTGTATCATCCTTATACCTTTTCTGAAAGTGTTTATTTGATCTTTGCACTTCAGGCTTCACACATTATATAGTTTTGTCTACATTTTGTCATTTATTATTAAAATATGAAAAACATTTCTGCTTTAACTATGTGTTTGCACAGCTTAATGTAGAAATGGAACACACATGAAATGCATGTGTTCCAAATAACAATCTATTATTTCCATTCTAAAACTGCAGCACTTCACTCCCAAATAATGAAGGCTGGAACTGGGAGAACTTTGTGCCCATTCTGTGGCGGTGGGGGGATGGAATAGTAGGCTGCTTGCTGCTGGTCTTGATCGGCACATTTACAAGACAAAAGACACTGATGGAGAGGTGGAAAGGGATTTAAGGTAGGCCGGATTTATGAGTTTTTTCGTAGGTAATTCTAGTGTTAAGGTAACTGTACATGTATAAGAATAATGAATCACTTTTCCAGAAATTAATGTAAGAGAAGATAGATAGATAGATAGATAGATAGATAGATAGATAGATAGATACTTTATTTGTCCCCAAGGGAAAATTAAAACCATGTAAGTATCCCTCTATAAGAATAAAGTGAACAAATATGCACTCAGGATTTATGTTACAGTAAACACAACTTTGTATCTTACTAGGTAAGCAGCCAGGGCATGCAAAATTATCATGTTTTCTCTGTGATTGGTACAGCAGAGCTAAGAATTTACAGTTGTGCTTGAAAGTTTGTGAACCCTTTAGAATTTGCTATATTTCTGCATAAATATGACCTAAAACATCATCAGATTTTCACTCAAGTCCTAAAAGTAGATAAAGAGAAACAAATGAGACAAAAATATTATACTTGGTCATTTATTTATTGAGGAAAATGATCGAATATTACGTATTTGTGAGTGGCAAAAGTATGTGAATCTCTAGGATTAGCAGTTAGTTTGAAGGTGAAATTAGAGTCAGGTGTTTTCAATCAATGGGATGACAATCAGGTGTGAGTGGGCACCCTGTGTTATTTAAAGAACAGGGATCTATCAAAGTCTGCTCTTCACAACACATGTTTGTGGAAGTATATCATGGCACGAACAAAGGAGATTTCTGAGGACCTCAGAAAAAGAGTTGTTGATGCTCATCAGGCTGGAAAAGGTTACAAACCATCTGTAAAGAGTTTGGACTCCACCAATCCACAGTAAGACAAATTATGTACAAATGGAGGAAATTCAAGACCATTGTACCCTCCCCAGGAGTGATCGACCAACAAAGATCACTCCAACAGCAAGGTGTGTAATAGTCAGCTAGGTCACAAAGGACCCCAGGGTAACTTCTAAGCAACTGAAGGCCTCTCTCACATTGGCTAATGTTCATGTTCATGAGTCCATCATCAGGAGAACACTGAACAACAAACAATGGTGTGCATGGCAGGGTTGCAAGGAGAAAGCCATTGCTCTCCAAAAAAAACATTGCTGCTCGTCTGCAGTTTGCTAAAGATCATGTGGACAAACCAGAAGGCTATTGGAAGAATGTTTTGTGGACGGATGAGACCAAAATAGAACTTTTTGGTTTAAATAAAAAGCGTTATGTTTGGAGAAAGGAAAACACCGCATTCCAGCATAAGAACCTTATCCCATCTGTGAAACATGGTGGTGGTAGTATCATGGTTTGGGCCTGTTTTGCTGCATCTAGGCCTGGACGGCTTGCCTTTATTGATGGAACAATGAATTCTGAATTATATCAGAGAATTCTAAAGGAAAATGTCAGGACATCTGTCCATGAACTGAATCTCAAGAGAAGGTGGGTCATGCAGCAAGACAACGACTCTAAGCACACAAGTCGTTCTACCAAAGAATGGTTAAAGAAGGATAAAGTTAATGTTATTGAATGGCCAATTCAAAGTCCTGACCTTAATCCAAATGAAATGTTCTGGAAGGATCTGAAGCAAGCAGTTAATGTGAGGAAACCCACCAACATCCCAGAGTTGAAGCTGTTCTGTACGGAGGAATGGGCTAAAATTCCTCCAAGCTGGTGTACAGGACTGATCAACAGTTACCGGAAACGTTTAGTTGCAGTTATTGCTGCCAAGGGGGGTCACACCAGATACTGAAAGCAAAGGTTCACAAACATTGCCACTCACAAAAATGTAATATTCGATCATTTTCCTTAATAAATAAATCACTAAGTATAATATTTTTGCCTCATTTGTTTAAGTAGTTTCTTTTTATCTACTTTTACGACTTGAGTGAAAATCTGATGATGTTTTAGGTCATATTTATGCAGAAATATAGAAAATTCTAAAGGGTTCACAAACTTTCAAGCACAACTGTATAAATACGCACTCTCTTCTAATTCTTCCATTTGCGATATATTCTAACAACTAGCAAAATACCCGCACTTCGCAGCGGAGAAGTAGTGTGTTAAAGAGGTTATGTAAACATATATATACATATACATATTTACATATACATATATATACATATATATATACATATATATATATATATATATATACATATATATATATATATATATATACACATATATATATATATATATATATATATATATATATATATATATATATATACATATATATATACACACACACATATCAACATATATATACACATACATATACACACATACATACATAGTGCGTTGTAACACGGGCTATGATTGTTACATGGGAGGGAGACGACAAATCACAGCTTCCCGCTTTCTAATCGGGCCTGTGATTGGTGCTTTGACGGATGCCCAGATCCCACAGAATTTCCCCTTAGGAGAGGTGTTAGGCAAGTGTAATTGAATAGCGGTGCTGCAAGTTTAGCTTTACACCTGTTTTTAAGGCTTATGGACTGAAAGGGGCTTTCATGAAAAAAGTTAGGGCTTTGCTACAGGATACACCCTCCGCAAGTAAAGGAAGTAAAAATAAAGGTATATATTTCTGTTTTATTTAAACCTTTTAAGTTTGTATGCGGGCGGCATGGTGGCGCAGTGAAAGGTGCCAGTTAGGAGACCCGGGTTCGCTTCCCTGCGTGGAGTTTGAATGTTCTCCCCGTGTCTGTCTGGGTTTCCTCCGGGTACTCTGGTTTCCTCCCACAGTCCAAAGACATGCAGGTTAGGTGCATTTGCGATTCTAAATTGTCCGTGGTGTGTGGGTGTGTGCGCCCGGGGTTTGTTTCCTGCCTTGTGCCCTGTGTTGGCAGGGATTGGCTCCTGTATTTAGGATATAGCGGGTTGGATAATGGATGGATGGACATTTGTATGCATAGCCCCATTTGCCCGTTTTCATTTTTTTTCTTTCTTCAGTAATATTTCAGCAAACCCGGAGCTTGTCAGTTCAAATCCTGGTACTGACACCACTGTGTGACCCTGAGGAAGTCACTTCACCTGCCTGTGCTGCAAAAAACAAAAGTAATGTAACAAATTGTACCTCAGATGTTGCAAGTTGCTGGAATAAAGGCATAAGTCAAATAGATAAATATGTATTATACACATAGGAACTATTCATTTATTTTCAGTTAAGTCATCTGCAGGAAACCTTTATAAATGAGGGTTTCTCCTTTTTAGATAGTACAAACTGTTTCTTCTTCATTGAGGTTTTCTCTTGGAGAGCTTTTTTCATTTCATTGAAAATTAAAGCAGCAGCTGCCAAAATATGTAGCTTTCTTATTAATTTTTCAACATTGTGTAAAATAATTTTATAAAGTAACATAAAAGGTTTAAATACTGGTTATCCTTTTACACTAAAATATTACTAAAGAGATACAAAAAAAGTAAAATGCATATGTTGTTTTTCTTTAAGGAGATTAAATATTACTGAAGAAAGAAAAAAAAAAAAAAACTAAAACAGTCAAATGGGGCTATGCATACGAACTTAAAAGGTTTAAATAAAACAGAAATATATACCTTTTATTTTTACTTCCTTAACTTGTGGAGGGTGTATCCTGTAGCAAAGCCCTAACTTTTTTCGTGAAAGCCCGTTTCAGTCAATAAGTCTTAAAAACAGGTGTAAAGATATTGACAATAAGCTACGCAAACCCACCAAGACATGGAATCGTTTAAATCAAGGCGCGAGTCGAAAAACACCATCCCATACTATTAGTTAACGATTAACACATTTCTATATGTATTGTAAGCATACAATACAACTGATAATATGTTGCGCTTATTTATCTGGTGTACCGACATTTTTGCGCGTTTAACGGCTGAAATCTAACGTGATTTGTGCCCTTCAGAATGAAAACAGTTTGCATTTACCTTTTTAATAAAAGGCAAGCTTTTAAACCTGAGAAATCACCCAGTAAATGCACACGTTTAATTGCACGTGTTAATATGTATGCTTACACAGTATTAAAAGACACTCAACAATTAACGTCATTTACCTTTGTTCCTGCGTTTGATAAAAGGCGAGCGAGCTTTTAAGCCTGAGAAATCACCCCGTAAATGCACACGTTTAATTGCACATGTGTTAATATGTATGCTTACACAGTATTAAAAGACACTCAACAATTAACGTCATTTACCTTCGTTCCCGCGTTTGACTCGTGCTGTAAATCTCTTCCTTGTTTTCAGTTCACGTGATTACGTAGGAGGCGTGATGACGCGATACGTGACTCCGCCTCCTCCATTAGAGTATACGGACAAAAAAATGGTTCCAGTTATGACCATTATGCATAGAATTTCGAAATGAAACCTGCCTAACTTTTGTAAGTAAGCTGTAAGGAATGACACTGCCAAATTTCAGCCTTCTACCTACACGGGAAGTTGGAGAATTAGTGATGAGTGAGTGAGTGAGTCAGTCATTCAGTGAGGGCTTTGCCTTTTATTAGTATAGATGCTAAAGCAGCTATGGTAGTTGAAATAGTTTGGCCATTCCATGCACAATTATATTGTTACAGAATGATTACAATTGAGTGAATTAAATTTGTAAACAATATGCAATTAATTTCGGTGTATTTGATTAAACCTGAATCATAGACATGAATCTAAAAAAGAAAAGCATACCACAGAAACAACAGCACTGCTTTGACACTGGGTGCCACCAGTTAGCAAAACCTAGCAGAAACTTAACATATGCAAGGGAGGCTGCTGTGAAAATGTATGTGGATTTATGCCTAGTTTTTATACATCTCAAAGTGAGCGTGGGAGTGGGTATACGCAAATTTTTGTATATAGGAATATAGCAGATAAGGTGAAGGACAACCTAAGATTCTTTAACTATTTTAGTAGTAAAAGAACAGTTAAGGAGGAGGTGAAGTGCATCAGGAATAATAAAGGGGAATTAAAAATACAGTGAAATAGCAGATGAACTAAATAAGCATTTTTCTGTGGTCTTTACAAGTAAGTAAGTCACTACAGGCTTTCTCTTCTTTAATCTTTCAACCTCACTCAGCACATGCACTTTTCCTACACTGTTCTCACTCCTCTCGTTGAGAAGCTCACTCTTGATCCATCTCAAGTAGGTAATTACAGAACTAATCAGTCAGGATTCAAGAAGGGCCACTCCATGGAGATGGCTCTACTCACCGTTGTTGATAACGTTACGGAAAGAACGACAAACCTGTCATCTGTGCTCATCCTGGTGGATTTCTCCTCTGCTTTTGATGTGGTCAACCATTATAACATCCTTGCCACCCTTTCTGACCTTTTCATCATTGGGACTACCCTCATGTGGTTTAAGTCCTACCTCTTGGGCAGATCCTCCTATGTGTCTTGGTATGGAGAGATGTCATGGGCACAATAGACGAGCATGGGAGTGCCCCAAAGATCGGTGCTGGGCCCTCTTATTAGGTGACTGTTAAAGTAGGTTTAGAAATGTTAGTTACAAGCACGGCTATTTATAGATTTTAGGCAAGCATATGACAGAGTGTCTAGGTGCAAATTATTTTCAGTAATGGAAGAATTTGGAATATCAAGGAAATTAATACGACTAGTAGAGATGACCCTTACAAACACCAGAGCTAGAGTTAAGATGCAAAATGAAATATCTAGGAGTTTTCTAAAAAAAAAAAAATATGGGGGTAATTTAGGGGAACATAATATCTGCCTAGTTTTTAAACTTGTGCCTGAAGAAAGCAGTCAGGAGAAATAACCCAGGGGGTACCATATACAGCAGGTCTCTTCAGGTCTTCACTTTTGCTGATGATATGTATTTGACAGCTAGCAATGTGACAAGGTTTAGAAGAGGGTTTCACTGAAGCTCAGAATGGGGGACTCATCATTAATGATAGTAAAACTAAAATTATGATCAACACAAGAGATGAACATACATTTGTTAATGTTCGGAATCTCAGGATAAAGCAGTACGTGTTTGAAACGGTAGTCGAGTTTAAATACCTGAGAGCAACAATAACAGCAAAGGATGATATTCATATAGAGATTAAGGCAAAACTTGCTGGTCCCAATAGGTGCTGTTTTGCTTTCAAAAACTTTTAAAAGCCTCATTGATTTCCCAGAGGGCAAAATATATACAGCAGAACAAATACAAATATCATCTACATATAATACATATAATATATCAAATACAAACTATCATCTGACCAACTGTGATGTATGGAGTCGAAACCTGGGCATTAACAAAAGTAGATGGAAAACAGCTTGAACACTTGGGAAAGAAAAATACTATAAAAGATTTTTGGACCAATGCAAAACCAAGGACAATGGCGAATAAGAACAAATCTGGACCTAATTGACTTATGTCAGTAGCTGGACCTGATCACCGAAATTAAGAAGACTAGGAAGATTGGGGAAATTAGAGTGAAATGTTATACAGAGGAAAGCCAGACGGAAGAAGTGGCAAGACCCAGGAAAGATACATTGATGATGTGGAGGAGAAATTTGGGAATATGGTATGAGGACAAGGAGAAGGAGCACAGTCAATAGATCAGAATGTTGGAATATCATAAGGGAGGCCAAGACTTATCTAGGGCTATAGTGCTAGAGGGTAAGGTAAGGCAAACATTTTTTTATGGTTCCAAAAACATAATATTGTATATTCATTGTAAAATGTATAGTAACTTCCACTAACCTCTGGGTATCCTCCAACATCATGTACATCAATTCCAAGAAGATGTCCCAAACCATGAGGCATAAATATGGCACCCAAGTGAACTTTCACCATTTCATCCACATTACCTTGAAGGATACCGATTTTTGTCAGTTCTTCCAAATGAATTCTATCTGCGAGACGATGCATGTCAGGCCAGGAAACACCTAGGAATATAACAAATGTAGCTTAAAATATTTATCGAGCATAACGAAGTGCAACACTAATGCATTCCTATCTTGGAGTCCAAGATTTTTTTCCCATATTATTTTGGTATAATTGGACTGGTATTTAAACATGCTGTTATTTCTTATAATTATATTATATTTGGAAATACCTAGTTAAGCATGAAAGTATTTCAATGGAATTTATGTATTTTATACATTGGTAAGAATTAGTCATCAAAGTATTCCTGGCCACTGCATTAACTAATCACACTGTTTCCATAATATCTATAGCAAATAGCAGGATTAAACCTAAACTGACACTTGATTAATAAATTTCCACTACCGGATTGCATGCAGAATAAATAATGTGATCGCCTGAGCCAATGCCTCAGGAAATTTAATCTTTTGGACAGTTCCACCTGTTCCTGCTGAAAGTGTGTGAGATGCTAAGCTGGTGAACAGAGTATATATAAAGTTATTGTCTGTTTTTACCTGCATTATTATCAATCTTTAATTTAATATTGTTTTTTGTATCAGTAAGGTGCTGCTGGAGTATGTGAATTTCCCCTTGGGATTAATAAAGTATCTATCTATCTAATGGACACGTGCTGACCAAAATCTCCAAAACTGTCATCCGGTTAAATGTTTACATGGCAAAACAACCGGGTTGCCTGCAGAGAAATCTACGTCTGTTAACCATGTTTCTCAGATACAAATAAGCTGGTTCCATAACGGGAATAAGGATTTACGTGGTATTTTAGAAACCAGATTTCTGTGAATAATCAGGTTATTAAAATGCACGTAAATCTGCTGACAGACTTAAGACTGGACTGAGATCTAGACTTTGACCTGGCTACTTAACATTGTTTTTTTTCAAGCCATTCCTGCAGATTTTTGCTTGTGGTGGTTGTCTTGCTTGAAAACAAATCTTCTCCCAAGGCACAGATTTGTTGCAGACTGCATTAGGTTCCTCTACAGGATTTCCTTGTAGTTTGCTGCATTCATTTGACCCTCTACTTTCATAAGTCATCCAGGGCCTACTGCAGAGAAGCATCCCTACAGTGCTTCACAATAGGGTTTGTTTTTTAAATAATTTGTAGTATTTGGCTTACGACAAGCATAGTGTTTAGTCAGATTGCCAGAAAATTTTAATTTTGTTGTCATCAGACCACAGAACCATCTTTCAGGTGACTTCACAGTCTCTCATATGCCTCTGGTAAATTCTAGCTTTTTTTCTGAACTGCCATTCTCCCCTAACTCTGTGACTACTGAAGTCCCCAGGCAACAGTTGCAAGCACAATCTCTCCAATCTTAGCCAGTTCTTCTTGCATGATCACTCAGTTTTTGTTAATGGACTGCACTAGACAGATTTACAGCTGTGGTATACTCTTTCCATGTTATAGCAATTGTCTTAACTGTATTCCATGAAATATTCACTGGCTTTGATATTTTCTTGTATCCATCCCCTGGCTTGTACTTTTCAATCACATTTTCATGAAGATGGTTGGAATGTTCTTTTGTCTTCATTGTGTAGGTTGGGTCATGGTACTCTCTCTGCACAAACTGGACCTGCCAGATACACATGCACTTATACTACAATCAAATGAAACCTCTTGTCAACACACAGGTGAACTCCATTGAACTATTTATGTAACTTCTGAAACCAACTGGCTGCACCAGTGAACACTTACAGGACCAATTATTTTATGCTTTACATTTTTTAATTAATTTAAATCACTTTCCAGAAATCTCTTTTCACTTTAAAATTAAAAAGACTTTTCTGGTTCATCAGCGTTTTTGTACAGACATTTAACTTTCTGAATATTCTTACCAAGCTGGGAGGACAGAAAAAATATGCCAAATGCCATGGCATTAAAACATACATTCTTTTAACAGTTGTAAAAATCAGAGTGATTGCAGATATAGGACCATCTGTGCTTGCAGTATAGTGTATGACTTGCATACAAGCAGGAGGCCTTTGTACACAGGTTTGAAAAACATTGATGCACACAGGAGTATACCTATTACAGTAATCCCTCGCTATATCGCGCTTCGCCTTTCGTGGCTTCACTCCATCGCGGATTTTATATGTAAGCATATTTAAATATATATCATGGATTTTTCGCTGCTTCGCGGGTTTCTGCAGACAATGGGTCTTTTAATTTCTGGTACATGCTTCCTCAGTTGGTTTGCCCAGTTGATTTCATACAAGGGACGCTATTGGCAGATGGCTGAGAAGCTACCCGGCTTACTTTTCTCTTTCTTTTGCGCTGACTTTCTCTGATCCTGACGTAGGGGGATTGAGCAGGGGGCTGTTTGCACACCTAGACGATACGGACACTCGTCTAAAAATGCTGAAAGATTATCTTCACGTTGTGATCTTTTGTGCAGCTGCTTCCTGAAACGACATGCTGCACGGAGCTTCGCATACTTAAAAGCTCGAAGGGCACGTATTGATTTTTGATTGAAAAACAAACTCTGTCTCACTTTGTCTGCTCCTGACGGAGGGGGTGTGAGCTGCCGCATTCAACAGCTTACTTTGTCTGCTCCTGACGGAGGGGGTGTGAGCTGCCGCCTTCAACAGCTTTGTGCCGCGGTGCTTCACATACTTAAAAGAAAAACAGCCCTATTGATCTGTTTGCTTTTCTCTATCTCTGTGACGTGATCTGCTCCTGACAAGCACTCCTTTGAAGAGGAAGATATGTTTGCATTCTTTTAATTGTGAGACGGAACTGTCATCTCTGTCTTGTCATGGAGCACAGTTTAAACTTTTGAAAAAGAGACAAATGTTTGTTTGCAGTGTTTGAATAACGTTCCTGTCTCTCTACAACCTCCTGTGTTTCTGCGCAAATCTGTTACCCAAGCATGACAATATAAAAATAACCATATAAACATATGGTTTCTACTTCGCGGATTTTCTTATTTCACGGGTGGCTCTGGAACGCAACCCCCGCGATGGAGGAGGGATTACTGTATTCACAAATGAGGTGAAATTGGGTAGGGCAATTACATAGTTGTGAATGTACCAGAAAAGGTCTCTACTAACACCATGCAAGGCTGAATAACTTCAATACTGCTGAATAGTTTTATGAAAGTTGGCCGTTATTTGTTTTGACCTTAAAAAATGTGGACAATAACGCTAAGTAGCTATAATAGCATGGCTTCTACCAGAAGAAAGACCAATATCTGTGCTTGTTAGCATACAGTATGCCTAAGACAGGAATCAGTTTAAATTGTCAATATATACTTTTCTGTTTATTCATAGAACATTCTATGAAGTTTAAATATTATAACTACTATATACTTATCACAAATATATACATTTTACATCTTACCTGGTTTGATTGCTGCCATGACTGCACGTGATGACTTCAGCACTGCTTCATAGATGGCCCGTTGGTCAGTAGTAAAGGATCCATTGGCTGGGAATGAGCAGGTTATATCAGATGAATAACAGTAATACTCTCCACCCAGATCAAAGAGACTGCAAAATACACAAAAATAGGAGATGTCTATAATGCAATAGTTCTATTGGTAATTACTAAAAGTATGTTTAGACGGTAGATAGATAGATAGATAGATAGATAGATAGATAGATAGATAGATAGATAGATAGATAGATAAATTATTAATCCCCAAGGGGAAATTCAAATACTCCAGCAGCAGCATACTGATAAAAACAATATTATTGCTCGTTGCTTAAAACTCGTAGATACGGCCCACCTTAAAACCATTCGCACCTCTACGCCAGCATCCTTTGTCCTCTAAATGTGCCGATAAAAACAAGCTGCAAGCAGCCGGCTATTCCATCCCCCCACCGACTTATAACGTGCACGAGCATCTCCCAACTCATGCCTTGATTGATTATCTGGGAGTGAAGTGGAGTTTTAGAGTGGAAATAATATATCGTTATTTGGAACACATATTGGAATGAGTGGGGATCGAACCGGGGACTCTTGATCACACTTGGTTTGCGTCTGTACTTGTGCTGTTTCTTAGAGTCAGATTGGAGGGGGGGGGGTGATGTTAGAGCGCATGAGCTTATTCAGTGCTACAGGATCAACACACATGTTGATCTTTTTTTTCTTTCAGTAATAGCACCAGCATAAATCCACACCCAATCTGACGCTGTTCATTTTCAAATAATATTGCATTTGTGCGATGATGTTTTCACATATATTGTTTCTTTCTTTCAGGTGTGTAATAGGAACCACAGCATAGAGAGAAGCGTGTGCATTGCAACAGGTACACACATTGTAAATGTAGGAAAGACGATCCTTGCGTGTGTGTGTGAACAGTTAACATTTGAATCTGATGATTGCATATAGCGCTGAACTTACTGCTCTGTACTATTCTATCCTCTGCATGTCCTGGAGTACAAAAGAAACAGCATACAGCAACATGTGGGGACTGGCAAGATCGGGGAAAAAAAAAACACGCAGTCACTGATTACAAACTGCAAGATGTTATGCGAATGAATATGAATAATGTTGCATCCGTGCCACAAAGTTTTCTGAAATGTACTATACAGGTCATAAAACGAATAATTCCAAATATCATATATACCTACGTCTGTGTTTTTTTTTTTTGGACATCATACACCATAAGGTGCACACTAATTCAGCATGAGCAGGAACACTCAATAAAACTGAATAAAAAAAATCAAGTGACGGTGAGATAAGAAGGCAGATTCACCAGCGTTTGTGTGTCAGCTTTAATCCCTCCAGATGAGAGAATGTCCAGTTCCATTGTCTCAAAACACCACTCACATCTCCACTTATTCCGTTTCAAATGAAAAATAACAGCATGAGATCCCTTTGTAGTATGTATCGTAATCGTGATTTAGTGAGAATAAAAGTTAAAAAAATGGTAACTTTTACAAGTCCTATAAATGCACACCGTGTGTTACAGACGCAAACCAAATGTATGTACAGTCATGGCCGAAATTATCGTCACCCCTGGAATTTTCCTTGAAAATGTACCATTTCTCCCAGAAAATTGTTGCAATTACAAATGTTTTGGTATACACGTTTATTTCCTTTATGTGCATTGGAACAACACAAAAAAACAGAAAAAAAGCCAAATCTGACATCATTTCACACAAAACTCAAAAACCAGGCTGGACAAAATTATTGGCACCCTCTACTTAATATTTGGTTGCACGCCCTTTGGAAAAAATAACTGAAATCAAGCGCTTCCTATAACCATCAACAAGCTGGAATTTCCGACCACTATTCTTTTACAAACTGCTCAAGGTTTCTCAGATTTGAAGGGCGCCTTCTCCCAACAGCAATTTTGAGATCTCTCCATAAGTGTTCAATCTGATTTAGATCCGGACTCATTGCTGGCCACTTCAGAACTCTCCAGCACTTAGTCTTCAACCATTTCTGAGTGCTTTTAGAGGTATGTTTAGGGTCATTGTTCTGCTGGAACACCCATGACCTCTGACGCAGACCCAGCTTTCTGACACTGGACCCTACATTGCGCCCCAATATCTTTTGGTAGTCTTCAGATTTCATGATGACCTGCACACAATCACGGCATCCAGTGCCACAGGCAGCACAACATCCCCAAAACATCTTAGAGCCTCCACCATGTTTGACTGTAGGTGCTGTGTTCTTTTCTTCGCAGGCCTCACTCCGTTTTCTGTAAACAGAATGATGCGCTTTACCAAAAAGCTCTGCCTTGGTCTCATCTGTCCACAAGATATTCGCCAGAAGGATTTTGGCTTCCTCAAGTACATTTTGGCAAACTCCAGTCTGGCTTTTTTATGTTTCTGTGTCAGCAGTGGGGTCCTCCTAGCTCTCCTGCCATAGCATCTCATCTCGTTCAGATGTCGACAGATAGTTCGAGCTGACACTATTGCACCCTGAGTCTGCAGAACAGCTTGAATATGTTTTGAAGTTGATTGGGGTTGTTCATCTACCATTCGGACTATCCTTCGTTGCAGTCTTTTATCAATTTTTCTCTTCCATCCACGTCCAGGGAGATTAGCTACAGTGCCATGTGTTGTGAACTTCTTGATTATGTTGCGCACAGTGTACAAAGGAACATGAAGATCTCTGGAGATGGACTTGTAGCCTTGAGATTGTTGATATTTTTCCACAATTTCTGTTCTCAAGTCCTCAGACAATTCTCTGCTCTTCTTTCTGTTCTCCATGCTTGGTGTGGCACACTCAGACACACAACAGAAAGGCTGAGTCAACTTTTCTCCATTTTAAGTGGCTTCAGGTGTGATTGCTATATTGCTAGCACCTGTTTCTTGCCACAGGTGAGTTCAAACGAGCATCATATGCTTGAAATAAAACGATTTACCCACAATTTTGAAAGGGTGCCAATAATTTGTCCGGCCCATTTTTGGAGTTCTGTGTGACATAATGTCAGATTTGGCTTTTTTTCTCTGTTTTATTGTGTTGTTCCAATGCACATAAAGGAAATAAACATGTATATACAAAAACATTTGTAATTGCAATAATTTTCTGGGAGAAATGGTGCATTTTCTGAGAAAATTCCAGGGGTGCCGATAATTTCGGCCATGACTGTATGTACTGTATAATATTAACAAAAGGAGCAGCTCACTACTGAAAATGGCAAATATAGGAGTGAGTGGGGATAGAACCGGGGACTCTTGATTACAAGTCAGCAAATGTTACCGCTATGCCAATGAAGCTGTTGTCTATTCCTTGAATCTTTTGTGAAAGTGTTTACTTGATTTTTGGACTTCAGGCTTCATCTATACTAATAAAAGGCAAAGCCCTCACTGACTGACTGACTGACTTACTGACTCACTCATCACTAATTCTCCAACTTCCCGTGTAGGTGGAAGGCTGAAATTTGGCAGGCTCATTCCTTACAGCTTACTTACAAAAGTTAGGCAGGTTTCATTTCGAAATTCTACGCGTAATGGTCATAACTGGAATGGAGGAGGCGGAGTCACATATCGTGTCATCACGCTTCCTACGTAATCACGTGAACTGAAAACAAGGAAGAGATTTACAGCACGAGTCAAATGCGGGAACGAAGGTAAATGACATTAATTGTTGAGTGTCTTTTAATACTGTGTAAGCATACATATTAACACATGTGCAATTAAACGTGTGCATTTACGGGGTGATTTCTCAGGCTTAAAAGCTCGCCTTTTATTAAAAAGGTAAATGCAAACTGTTTTCATTCTGAAGGGCACAAACCACGTTAGATTTCAGCCGTTAAACGCTCAAAAATGTCGGTACACCAGATAAATAAGCGCAACATATTATCAGTTGTATTGTATGCTTACAATACATATAGAAATGTGTTAATCGTTAACTAATATTATGGGATGGAGTTTTTCGACTCGCGCCTTGATTTAAACGATTGCAGGTCTTGGTGGGTTTGCGTAGCTTATTGTCAATATCTTTACACCTCTTTTTAAGACTTAATTTAAAAATGTTTTCTTTTCTTCTTAATAAAAATTTAAAAGCAGTACTTCGCCGGTGCGAAGCGCGGGGATTTGAGCGACTGACGCATACAGACATATTCATGAGTGCAGGTACTTCGGAAAGAAAGCACCGTGTAAACCTAAAGTTTAAATTAAGTTCATAGACCTACAAAAGGTTGCCATTGATTTCAGGCAAGATTGCTTTTCTCCTGTACAACTATACGTTGCATTCTCAAGAGTGTGCTTGCACGTCTTGGTCATATTACAACTGGAGTGCTGAACTGACAACGTGGTATACAAACAGAACTATAACAATCGTAATAAACGAACAAAAAAACAGCGGACAACCCGTGGATTAAATAAAAAGGCTGCTTCCGTTGGCGAAGCAACGAAAAAGGAAGACCGTATATGGCGTTCGTTTATAAAACAGTGGAGAGGCTGTGTGAAGTCAGCTTCACAAAAAAACAGATCCTTAACAAATTGTTATTGGTATATTTTCCCTCAATTTAAAAAGGTTTTCTTTTCTTCTTAATAAAAATTTAAAAGCAGTACTTCGCTGGTGCGAAGCGTGTGGATTTGAGCGACTGACGCATACAGACATATTCATGAGTGCAAGTACTTCGGAAAGAAAGCACCGTGTACACCTAAAGTTTAAATTAAGTTTATAGACCTACTAAAGGTTGCCATTGATTTGAGGCAAGTTTGCTTTTCTGCTATACAACTATACGTTGCATTCTTAACAGTAAGCTTGCACAGCTTGGTCATATTACAACCGGAGTGCTGAACTGACAAAGTGGTATACAAAGAGAACTATAACAATCGTAAAAAAAGCAAAAAAAAAAAAAAGCTAAGAACCCTTGGATTTAATAAAAAGGCTCCTTCCTTGGCGAAGCAAGGAAAAAGGAAGACCTTATATGGCGTTCGTTTATAAAACAGCGGAAAAGCTGTGTTAAGGCTGCTTCACAAAAAAACAGATCCATAACAAATTGTTATTGGTATATTTTCCCTCAATTTAAAAAGGTTTTCTTCTTAATAAAAATTTAAAAGCAGTACTTCCCAGAGATTTAGATATAGATATATAGATATATATAGATATATAGATATATATATATAGATATATATATAGATATATATATATATATATATAGATATATATATAGATATATATATATATAGATATATATATATAGGTAGATAGATATATATAGATAGATATATATATATGTAGATAGATATAGATATATATATATATATATATAGATGTATATAGAGATACAGATATAGATATATATATATGTATGTATGTCTATATATATATATATATGTAAGCTTATAAGTACTGCCTTACTTCTCTTTAAGAAAGGAAGATGTAATGATACTTGATTTAAACAATTCCATGTCTTGGTGGGTTTGCGTAGCTTATTGTCAATATCTTTACACCTATTTTTAAGACTTATTGACTGAAACGGGCTTTCACGAAAAAAGTTAGGGCTTTGCTACAGGATACACCCTCCACAAGTTAAGGAAGTAAAAATAAAAGTATATATTTCTGTTTTATTTAAACCTTTTAAGTTCGTATGCATAGCCCCATTTGGCTGTTTTAGTTTTTTTTTTTTTCTTTCTTCAGTAATATTTAATCTCCTTAAAGAAAAAGAACATATGCATTTTATTTTTATTGTATCTCTTTAGTAATATTTTAGTGTAAAAGGATAACCAGTATTTAAACCTTTTATGTTACTTTATAAAGTTATTTTATACATTGTTGAAAAATTAATAAGAAAGCTACATATTTTGGCAGCTGCTGCTTTAATTTTCAATGAAATGAAAACAGCTCTCCAAGAGAAAACCTCAATGAAGAAGAAACAGTTTGCACTATCTAAAAAGGAGAAACCCTTATTTATAGAGGTTTGCTGCAGATGACTTAACTGAAAATAAATGAATAGTTCCTATGTGTATAATACATATTTATCTATTTTACTTATGCCTTTATTCCAGCAACTTGCAACATCTGAGGTACAATTTCTTACATTACTTTTGTTTTTTGCAGCACAGGCAGGTGAAGTGACTTTCTCAGGGTCACACAGTGGTGTCAGTACCAGGATTTGAACTGACAAGCTCCGGGTTTGCTGAAATATTACTGAAGAAAGAAAAAAAACGAAAACGGGCAAATAGGGCTATGCATACAAATGTCCGTCCATCCATCCATTATCCAACCCGCTATATCCTAAATACAGGAGCCAATCCCTGCAAACACAGGGCACAAGGCAGGAAACAAACCCCGGGCAAGGTGCCAGCCCACCGCAGGTCGCACACACCCACACACCATGGACAATTTAGAATCGCCAATGCACCTAACCTGCATGTCTTTGGACTGTGGGAGGAAACCGGAGTACCCGGAGGAAACCCAGACAGACACGGGGAAAACATTCAAACTCCACGCAGGGAAGCAAACCCGGGTCTCCTAACTGGCACCTTTCACTGCGCCACCATGCCGCCCGCATACAAACTTAAAAGGTTTAAATAAAACAGAAATATCTACCTTTATTTTTACTTCCTTACCTTGTGGAGGGTGTATCCTGTAGCAAAGCCCTAAGTTTTTTCATGAAAGCCCCTTTCAGTCAATAAGCCTTAAAAACAGGTGTAAAGCTAAACTTGCAGCACCACTATTCAATTACACTTGCCTAACGCCTCTCCTAAGGGGACAAACTGTGGGATCTGGGCATCAGTCAAAGCACCAATCACAGGCCCGATTAGAAAGCGGGAAGCTGTGATTTGTCGTCTCCCTCCCATGTAACAATCACAGCCTGTGTTACAACGCACTATGTATGTATGTATATATGAAGAGGATGGATGGATGGATGTATATGTGTGTATATATATTGATATGTGTATATATATATATGTATATATATGTGGATGTGTATATGTATATATATATATATGTATATGTAGATATGTGTATATATGTATATATGTTTACATAACCTCTTTAACACACTACTTCTCCGTTGCGAAGCGTGGGTATTTTGCTATATATATATATATATATATATATATATGTGAATGTATGTATGTATGTATATATATATATATATGTGCATATGTATATATATATGTGTATATATATATGTGTATATATATATGTGTATATATATGTAGATATGAATGTATATATATATATATATATATATATATATATATATATATATATATATATATATATATATATATATATATATACACACACACACACACAGATGTGTAAATTTGTATATGTATATATATATGTATATGTGGATATGTATATGTATGTATATATATGTATATGTAGATATGTGTATATGTAGATATGTATACAGTGGTGTGAAAAACTATTTGCCCCCTTCCTGATTTCTTATTCTTTTGCATGTTTGTCACACAAAATGTTTCTGATCATCAAACACATTTAACCATTAGTCAAATATAACACAAGCAAACACAAAATGCAGTTTTTAAATGATGGTTTTTATTATTTAGGGAGAAAAAAAATCCAAACCTACATGGCCCTGTGTGAAAAAGTAATTGCCCCCTTGTTAAAAAATAACCTAACTGTGGTGTATCACACCTGAGTTCAATTTCCGTAGCCACCCCCAGGCCTGATTACTGCCACACCTGTTTCAATCAAGAAATCACTTAAATAGGAGCTGCCTGACACAGAGAAGTAGACCAAAAGCACCTCAAAAGCTAGACATCATGCCAAGATCCAAAGAAATTCAGGAACAAATGAGAACAGAAGTAATTGAGATCTATCAGTCTGGTAAAGGTTATAAAGCCATTTCTAAAGCTTTGGGACTCCAGCGAACCACAGTGAGAGCCATTATCCACAAATGGCAAAAACATGGAACAGTGGTGAACCTTCCCAGGAGTGGCCGGCCGACCAAAAGTACCCCATGAGCGCAGAGACGACTCATCCGAGAGGTCACAAAAGACCCCAGGACAACGTCTAAAGAACTGCAGGCCTCACTTGCCTCAATTAAGGTCAGTGTTCACGACTCCACCATAAGAAAGAGACTGGGCAAAAACGGCCTGCATGGCAGATTTCCAAGACGCAAACCACTGTTAAGCAAAAAGAACATTAGGGCTCGTCTCAATTTTGCTAAGAAACATCTCAATGATTGCCAAGACTTTTGGGAAAATACCTTGTGGACTGATGAGACAAAAGTTGAACTTTTTGGAAGGCAAATGTCCCGTTACATCTGGCGTAAAAGGAACACAGCATTTCAGAAAAAGAACATCATACCAACAGTAAAATATGGTGGTGGTAGTGTGATGGTCTGGGGTTGTTTTGCTGCTTCAGGACCTGGAAGGCTTGCTGTGATAGATGGAACCATGAATTCTACTGTCTACCAAAAAATCCTGAAGGAGAATGTTCGGCCATCTGTTCGTCAACTCAAGCTGAAGCGATCTTGGGTGCTGCAACAGGACAATGACCCAAAACACACCAGCAAATCCACCTCTGAATGGCTGAAGAAAAACAAAATGAAGACTTTGGAGTGGCCTAGTCAAAGTCCTGACCTGAGTCCAATTGAGATGCTATGGCATGACCTTAAAAAGGCGGTTCATGCTAGAAAACCCTCAAATAAAGCTGAATTACAACAATTTTGCAAAGATGAGTGGGCCAAAATTCCTCCAGAGCGCTGTAAAAGACTCATTGCAAGTTATCGTAAACGCTTGATTGCAGTTATTGCTGCTAAGGGTGGCCCAACCAGTTATTAGGTTCAGGGGGCAATTACTTTTTCACACAGGGCCATGTAGGTTTGGATTTTTTTTTCTCCCTAAATAATAAAAACCACCATTTACAAACTGCATTTTGTGTTTACTTGTGTTATATTTGACTAATGGTTAAATGTGTTTGATGATCAGAAACATTTTGTGTGACAAACATGCAAAAGAATAAGAAATCAGGAAGGGGGCAAATAGTTTTTCACACCACTGTATATATGTATATATAAGTTTACATAACCTCTTTAACACACTACTTCTCCGCTGTGAAGCGCGGGTATTTTGCTAGTACATTATATAGTTTATGCCTACATTTTGTCATTTACTACTAAAATATGAAAAACGTTTGTTTTAAAAATGTGTTTACACAGATTACTGTAGAAACGGAACACACATGAAATGCGTGTGTTCCAAATAGCGATCTATTATTTCCACTCTAAAACTCCAGCACTTCAGTCACTCCCAGATAATCAAACAAAGCATGAGCTGGGAAAACTTAGTGAACGTTCTTTGGCAGTGGGGGATGGAATAGCCGGCTGCTTGCTGCTCGTCTTAAACAGCACATTTAGAAGACAAAAGAGAGGTGAGAACGGTTTTAAGGTGGGCTGGATCTATGAGTTTTTTTCGTAGACTCTGGTAATACTATTGTTAAAAAGTGCAAGGTGGAGAGTGCGAGGCAGGTATAACAGTCAATAACATTGTACAATGTTACCGTTTACCCTCCCCCGGTGGAACTGAAGAGTCGCACAGTGTTGGGGAGAAACGATCTCCTCAGTCTGTCAGTGGAGCAGGACAGTGACAGCAGTCTGTCGCTGAAGCTGCTCCTCTGTCTGGAGATGATACTGTTCAGTGGATGCAGTGGATTCTCCATGATTGACAGGAGCCTGCTCAGCGCCAGTCACTTTGCCACAGATGTCAAACTGTCCAGCTCCGTGCCTACAATAGAGCCTGCCTTCCTCAGCAGTTTGTCCAGGCGTGAGGCGTCCCTCTTCTTTATGATGCCTCCCCAGCACACCACTGCGTAGAAGAGGGCGCTCACCACAACCGTTTGATAGAACATCTGCAGCATCTTATTGCAGATGTTGAAAGATGCCAGCCTTCTAAGGAAGTATAGACGGCTCTGTCCTCTCTTGCACAGAGCGGCAGTATTATCAAGGGTAGTTACCAATGTGGCCTGGATAATGGACTATTTAACTTTCAGATCATAGTTTATGAGGCTTAAGAACTGTGTATCTAACATGGTCTTGATTAGCATAGGGTTTTCACAGGGAACTGTATTGGCTCGCTTACTGTATACCCTATACGCCTCAGACTTTAGATATAAAACTACATCATGTCATCTAAAGAAAGTTTCCAATGACACAGCCATAATTGGGTATATCATCAGTAGACAGGAGAATTAATACAGGACACTTGTGGAGGCATTTGTTGAATGGCGCCAACTGAACCACCTGCTTCTCAACATCACTTAGACAAAGAAGATAATTGTACACTTCAGGGGCCTCATGTATAATGGCGTGCGTAGAATTTACACTATAACATGGCGTATGAACAAAAGCGGAAATGTGCACAAAAAAATCCAGATACATAAATCTGTGCGTACGCCAACTTCCACGTTCTTCCGCTACATAAATCCCAGTCAGCGTGAAAAGTAACGCACATGCACGCCGTCCCACCCCGTCTCCTCCCAGAATTACGCGTCTTTGAATATGCAAATCAATATAAATAACCCTTAAGCTCAGCGTTCTGTGAAAAGACAATGGCAAAAACACGGGGGAAAATAGAAGAATTTCAGCTAATACCAAGTGGAGGCAAGGAAAAACGTACTATTTGCTGGTTTAAACAGTGATATAAACAACAAAAGGAAGTTGATCGAGTGACAGAGTGCTGGAGAAACTCGAAAGTTCAAGTTCGCAAAATCGCACAGGGCCCAAAATAAAAAGAAGACGTCAGATACCAAAGTCGCCGTGAAAACTCAAAAAGTCAAAAAGTCACAGCCCACCATCTGAGTGTCATATGGAAGCTTACTAGGGCAAAGAGAAAAGGAAAAAAAATAGGCACACAGTGGGGAAAAAAGGCTTGAAATAATAATAATAATAATAATAAATTTTATTTATATTAAATGTCAACCTTAATCATGTAGTTTATTTTGTCATTAAAGTAGAACGTCATAAACTTCATCTTAAAATCGTTTCATTTACTAGTTTCTCAAATACCATTATAAGTAAAGTAGCACGTTAAATGCTTTGTATTGAATGTGTTCTTCTATGTGATCTATGTCTGTGAATCACTACATGCTTCTTAAAAGGGCTCTCTCTTTCTCCAACAGAACACAGAATCCGGTACTGATACACATAAGGCGCATACTAATTCAGCGTGAACAGGAGCACACAATAAAACTGAAAAAAAAAAAAAAAAAAAATCAAGTGACAGTGAGATATGAAGGCGGCAGATTCACCAGCATTTGTGTGTCAGCTTTTATCCCTCCAGATCAGAGAATGTCTAGTTCCATTGCCTCAAAACACCACACACATCTACAGTTACTCCCAGTTTCAAATAAAAACTAACAGCGTCAGATCCCTAGGGCGGTAGTATTTATCGTGATCGTGACAGAGAATAAAAGTGAAAAAAAAGGGTAATTTTTACAAGTCCTGTAAATGTACACCGACTGTTACAGACACAAACCAAATGTATGTGTGCACTGTATAATATTAACAATAAGAGCAACTCACTACTGAAAATGGCAACTATAGCAGACAGTGGGGATCAAACCGGGGACTCCTGATTACAAGTCAGCAAATCATACCACTACGCCACAGAAGCGGTTGTATCTTCCTTGAACCTTTTGTGAAAGGTTTTATTTGATCTTTGGACTTCAGGCTTCACATATTATATAGTTTATGCCAACAGTTTGTCATTTACTACTAAAATATGAAAAATGTTTCTGTTTTAAAAATGTGTTTACACAGATTATTGTGGAAATGGAACACACATGAAATGCATGTGTTCCAAATAACAATCTATTATTTCCACTCTAAAACTCCAGCACTTCACTCCCAGATAATCAATCAAGGCATGAGCTGGGTCAGCTTTGTGCACATTCTGCGGCGGTGGGGGAATGGAATAGCAGGCTGCTTGCTGCTTGTCTTAATCGGCACATTTACAGGACAAAAGACACTGAGGGAGAGGTGCGAATGGATTTAAGGTGAGCCAGATCTATGAGTTTTTTCGTAGGCTCTGGTAATTTTAGTGTTAATTATTCTATCCATCCAGTGTTGCGCCAGTCCCAGCAAGCATACAGCGAGAGGCAGGAACAATCCCTGAACTTGCTAGCGCTGTGACACCGTGTCCTCACAGGTTTAATTATTAACAATACAGTAATCCCTTGCTATATCGCGCTTCGACTTTCACGGCTTCACTCTATCGCGGATTTTATATGTAAGCATATCTAAATATATATCGCGGATTTTTCGCTGATTCGTGGGTTTCAGTGGACAATGGGTATTTTAATTTCTGGCATATGCTTCCTCAGTTGGTTTGCCCAGTTGATTTCACACAAGGGATGCTATTGACAGATGGCTGAGAAGCTACCCAATCAGAGCACGTATTAAATAAAACTCCTCAAATATACTGTGAGCAAGGGGGCTGTTCACACCCCTAGAGGATACAGACGCTCCTCAATAAATGCTGAAAGACTACCTTCACATTGCTCCCTTCCATGCTGGGCTTATTTGTTACTTTGTTGTGCGATATGCTTCCTGCACGATGATTCGCATACTTAAAAGCACAAACAGCACCTATTGATTTTTGATTGTTTGCTTTTCTCTCTCTCTCTCTTGCTCTGACATTCTCTGCTCCTGACGGAGCGGGTGTGAGCAGGGGGGCTGTTCGCACTCCTAGAGGATACGGAGGCTCGTCTAAAAAATGCTGAAAGGCTACCTTCACATTGCTCCCTTCCTTGCTGGGCATACTTGCGGCTGCTTTGTCAAGCGATATGCTTCCCGCACGGTGCTTCGCGTACTTAAAAAGCTCGAACAGCACCTATCGGTTTTTGATTGTTTGCTTTTCTCTCTCTATCTGTGACATTCATACTTAAAAGCCCAAATGGCACCTACTGATTTTTGATTGTTTTCTTTTCTCTCTCTCTCTGACATTCTCTGCTCCTGATGCACACTCCTTTGAAGAGGAAGATATGTTTGCATTCTTTTAATTGTGAGACGGAACTGTCATCTCTGTCTTCTCATGGAGCACGTTTAAACTTTTGAAAAAGAAAAAATTGTTTGTTTGCAGTGTTTGAATAAAATTCTCATCTCTCTACAACCTTGTGTGTTTCTGTGTAAATCTGTGACCCAAGCGTGACAATATAAAAATAACCATATAAACGCAACCCCCGCAATGGAGGAGGGATCACTGTATAGATTACTTAAATGATGTTAACATTTTATCTGTATCATGTAATAAACGTATTTTGCTGCATTTCATCTTAAAAATGATATTGTCATCATATGTAAATACGCGCTTTATAAAGTGGCTCAAGTTGTGCAATATTATAACTGTATCACAAGTTTACAGTGAGGTAATTGTACTTATAAGTACAAACAGTTCTACAAGGAGCACTTGATGGACTGATTGAGTGCGTTTATAGTTCTTGGGATGAAACTGTTTCTGAACCGTGAGGTCCCTACAGAAACAGCTGTGAAGCGTTTGCCGTATGGGTGAAATTCAAATAGACTGTGCGCATGGCTGAGGCAGCATGTGCTTGATGCTGTATACCAAAATTCTCTTTCCAATCACGTGCTGTAGAGCTATGATTCCACACTCAGATACAGTGGGATAAACACTCTAAGTAACAACGCTAAAGCAGCTATGGTATTTGGAATAGTTTGGCCATTCCATGGACAATTATATTGTTACAGGTTAATTACAATCAGATGCTTTAAACTAATAAACGATATGCGGTTAATTTAAGTGTATTTGATAAAGCCGCGTCAGGGATGTGGATCTAAAAAAGAAAGGTAAACCACACTGGAACAAAAGCACTGCTTTGATGCTGGGAGCTGCCAGTTTGCAAAACTGAGCGGAGAACTTGTGTACACCAGGTGTGAAGCTGGCATGAAAATGTGCATGGCTTTACACCATCTGGCGTATGCACCGTTTATACATGAGGCCCCTTGTGTGCAAATAAAAGTATAGCCTTTGTGAACAATTAGGATGATTTTTGGAAAAGGACTGGATTTTTTTTTAAAAGAGACTGTCTTCATCCTAACTGGAGGGGATCTTATGTATTATTGCAAAATATGGCAGCAAAACTGCCTGGCTGACTGATTACAGGACCATCCAGGCCACAGTCATGTGATCTTAAATCACAGGCTGTTGATTATCCCACCATGCTACTTTCCTGAAACTGTTACCCATAATACCTGTTGTGATGCATCCAGTAAATTTAGTCATGATGCAGTCCTTAAATTACTTGATAACAAAAAAATAAGGTGTTTAATTAGACCAAGAGATAAAACCAGACCCTCCAACAGGGGCACCCATAGAAACTTACTTCAAATTAAAACAAAAAATTTGAACTTCTTTCACCAGTTCAGAAAGAAGTATTTAAAAGAAGTTTTAAATACTGCTTACTGAACATTTGCTCTCTTGGAAGTAAAGCGGTGTTGGTAAATGATATTATATTAAGTACAAAATATGATCTGTGTCTTCTCACTGAAACCTGGCTTAGTAAATCTGACGCTATTCTCCTAGCTTAGGTGTCACCAGATGGATACTTGTTCCTTCAAAAGTCTAGAGATTCTGGTCGAGAAGGAATCCTTGGAATAATTAATTGCAACAAAATGCAAATGACTTCTAAAAATGTAGGCAACTTCACATCCTTTGAGGCTTCATTTTAAATATTAAAACAGATTCCAATACAATTATAGTGTTTGTCTACAGACCATAAGGGCCATATTCATTGCTCATGACTGAATTTTGCAATCTTTTATCTGATTTAGCTGTAAATTATGATCACGTAGTATTGATGGGGGATTTTAATGTACACATTGATGTGGAAACTGACACTTTTAGCAAAAGTTTTACTTATTTGTAAAATTCAGTAGGATTTTGTCAGATTGTCAAAGGTCCAACTCAATCATAACCACACATTAGATTTACAGTAATCCCTCCTCCATCGCGGGGGTTGCGTTCCAGAGCCACCCGCGAAATAAGAAAATCCGCGAAGTAGAAACCATATGTTCATGTGGTTATTTTTATATATTTTAAGCCCTTATAAACTCTCCCACACTATTATTAACATTTCACGCACAATTATACAGCATAAACCCTTTGTATTCTCTTAGATATTAGGTAAGATTCGTTGAAATTATGTATGTAAACACAGTTTACATACAGTAAAACCTAAATATTATTTTAAAGATATCGAGCGTCTCCGATATCACATATGTTACAGCCATTACGACAGACAGGCCACCATCAATAAATACGTACAATGCAAGAAAAATTGTATACAATAAAATGTGTGTACAGTGACACTAAACTATGTACATGTAATAAGTATTGTACGTAAATAATTAATTATGGTTACTCACCAACAATGACACGACAACTTGTCCAATAACGATGAGGTTAATTTTACTGCACAACAAAGGATAGCGTTACAGCTCTTCTAAAGGAGCCTCTTCAGGCGACTGTTTAGCACCGCCGTTGTTCTTCTTCCATCACTCTTCAATCCAAATCCCTAAAGCAGGTTCCATCCAGACTACTGCCTTACAACGTCCACTTGCAACTCATTTTGCGCCCTGTTTAAAAGACACTGCGGCCGTAGATCTTATATGCTTTTCCTCCTTTTTAAATAAAAAGAATCGTGGACTCATTTATGCTGTAATGGTGTCCTGCAGCGGTGTAGCTGTTTCCTTCCTTCAACATATCCAAAACTTTTACCTTTTCTGCAATCATTTGCATCTTCTGTTGGCGCTTGTGCACGTTAATTCTGAATGAGTGAGATTAGTACTTCCTGGTTAATGCAGCACTCCGTCGCTGAGCCAATCAGCAGCACACAGGAACTTAACCGCATGCTCTGATTGGGTAGCTTCTCAGCCATCCACCAATAGCGTCCCTTGTTTCAATTCAAATGCATCCCTTGTTTCAATTCAAATGAGCAAATCAACTGAGGAAGCACACGTACTGTAGACCGCAGACATCCGCGAAGCAGTGAAAAATCCGCGATATATATTCACATATGCTTACATTTAAAATCCGTGATGGAGTGAAGCCGCGAAAGACGAAGCGCGATATAGCGAGGGATCACTGTAATTATAACTTACAAAGTTGAAATTCAAAATTTAAATATTACTCCATTAAAACTAGAATTATCAAAGCGTACGAAAAAACTTGTAATTTCCACTCTAAAACTCCAGCACTTCACTCCCAGATAATCAAGGCATGAGCTGGGAGAACTTTGTGGCTGTTCTGCGGAGGTGGGGGGATGGAATAGTAGGCTGCTGGCTGCTTGCTGCTTGTCTTGATCGGCACATTTATAAGACAAAAGACACTGACTGAGAAGTGCGAAGGGATTTAAGGTGGGCCGGATTTACGAGTTTTTTCGTAGGCTTTGGTAATTCTAGTGTTACATGAAGTTATTTCCGATCACTACTTAATTACGTTTGATTTGGTTCTGCCCTTACCAATACACTCACAGATTAAAACAAAGACAGTGTGACATCTAAATTTGAATTCTGCTTCAAAATTTATAGATACTTTGTAACGGCCGACCACTTACCCAGCCGGCAGCTACACCTCCAAGACCTGTGGCCTGGATAATTTACTGAGTATGAATCTAACTATCAAGCCATACCTCTAACAAATTAAACTTTTCCCCCACAATCGACGGTGTAAATATAAGCACACAAAAGCAGATATGTAAAATTAAATGATTAATTATATTAAATGAAATAACAAGACAAATGACAAATAGAAATATATACATATATAAATATCCCTCCACCACAGCAACAATGAGACACCCCCATATATAAATACAACAAAACCCTCCCTTGCCCCCTGTAACATATAACAAACAACGAACAACAACAATGAATGATATACGGAATGATCGTGAACTTGAGTCCGGTTATAAAAACTGTCCTGAATACGGTTGGCTGAACTAGCGATAAATGAGTCGTTTGATTTTCCCGGCAATTGGAACAACCTCACCGTGATTCCTCGGCGTGTGGTGGATGGCGATCCTACCCCGGGGTCTCTGCAGATGAGGAATGGAAGACAGTCTGGCAAAATGAAAAACAAACTGGTGCAAAGGCGCGATGTGAAAAAACAGCAAGCAAGTTGATCTGTGGTTGAAAAAAATGGTCTCCTTTCTCCTCTCCTCTCTCCCTCCTTTCTCTTCTCCTGATTGCTTAAATAGTCCTGTGATGGCTGTAATTGATTAATAGTGAACAGGTGCTTTTCAGGTTTGAGGTTGCAGTCTCCTTCCATCATTCACTGATACACACATAAACAGCAAACAGGACAATAGAAACAAGACGCACTCAGTACTGACATTTGACAACACTATAAACTATGTAGCCCCGCTACAACTTTGAGTAAGTTGAGCGTAATTGTGGAAAACCATTTAGATCAGTTAATATCAAATGTAAACGTGGAAAACAATTTAGATCAGCTAACAGCACATTATAATGTGACCTTGAGAGATGCCCTGGATGCAGTGGCTCCCCATAAAACAAAAATGATCAAAGCGTATAGAAACTCTCCCTGGTTTAATAAAAATACTCAAGCTTTTAAATTCGAGTGTCAAAAACTGGAGAGCAGGAAGAGAACACCAAAGCTGCATGTCTTTTAAATTGCATGGACAGAGTGTTAAAAAATATTAAAAAGCTCTCTTTAAAGCTTGCTCAGAATACTATTCTACAATAATAGATAGCAATAATAAAAATCTTCGGGTACTGTTTAGAACAGTGGCTAAATTAACAAAAGGGAATTCAGATCTACAGTGCAGGCTTTATGAACTTTTTAAATGAGAAAATTAAAAAAAATATAAGATCCCAAATCTCAGCATCACAGTGCAAACCATATAATAAGCTTGGCAGACTGTCTCACATTGCATTCAACACTTTAAAAATTTTAATCCTGTAACTGAGCAGGAAGTATTGACTTTAATTTCTAAAATAAAACCTAATACTTGTTCCCTAGATCCAGTGCCAATAAAACTAGTAAAAAGTGCAATGGATGTTCTTGCAGCACCTATTCTTAACATTATCAATAGTTAATTATTGCATGGAACAGTACCTGATGCACTACAAGTGTCAGTCATTAAACCATTACTTAAAAAGTCTGACCTAGACCCACACATTCTTAATAATTATAGACCCATTTCAAATTTACCCTTTCTATCTGAAATACTTGAAAAAGTAGTCGCCAATAAGCTTCAGTCACACCTTAGGCATTACAGTTTGGGAAATTCCAGTCTGATTTCCGCACTGGTCATAGTACAGAAATGGCACTAACACACACTGATTTGATGAAGGAAACTCTACTGTAATTACAGTGGTGTGAAAAACTATTTGCCCCCTTCCTGATTTCTTATTCTTTTGCATGTTTGTCACACAATGTTTCTGATCATCAAACACATTTAACCATTAGTCAAATATAACACAAGTAAACACAAAATGCAGTTTGTAAATGGTGGTTTTTATTATTTAGGGAGAAAAAAAAATCCAAACCTACATGGCCCTGTGTGAAAAAGTAATTGCCCCCCTGACCTAATAACTGGTTGGGCCACCCTTAGCAGCAATAACTGCAATCAAGCGTTTGCGATAACTTGCAATGAGTCTTTTACAGCGCTCTGGAGGAATTTTGGCCCACTCATCTTTGCAAAATTGTTGTAATTCAGCTTTATTTGAGGGTTTTCTAGCATGAACCCGCCTTTTTAAGGTCATGCCATAGCATCTCAATTGGATTCAGGTCAGGACTTTGACTAGGCCACTCCAAAGTCTTCATTTTGTTTTTCTTCAGCCATTCAGAGGTGGATTTGCTGGTGTGTTTTGGGTCATTGTCCTGTTGCAGCACCCAAGATCGCTTCAGCTTGAGTTGACGAACAGATGGCCGGACATTCTCCTTCAGGATTTTTTGGTAGACAGTAGAATTCATGGTTCCATCTATCACAGCAAGCCTTCCAGGTCCTGAAGCAGCAAAACAACCCCAGACCATCACACTACCACCACCATATTTTACTGTTGGTATGATGTTCTTTTTCTGAAATGCTGTGTTCCTTTTACGCCAGATGTAACGGGACATTTGCCTTCCAAAAAGTTCAACTTTTGTCTCATCAGTCCACAAGGTATTTTCCCAAAAGTCTTGGCAATCATTGAGATGTTTCTTAGCAAAATTGAGACAAGCCCTAATGTTCTTTTTGCTTAACAGTGGTTTGCGTCTTGGAAATCTGCCATGCAGGCCGTTTTTGCCCAGTCTCTTTCTTATGGTGGAGTCGTGAACACTGACCTTAATTGAGGCAAGTGAGGCCTGCAGTTCTTTAGACGTTGTCCTGGGGTCTTTTGTGACCTCTCGGATGAGTCGTCTCTGCGCTCTTGGGGTAATTTTGGTCGGCCGGCCACTCCTGGGAAGGTTCACCACTGTTCCATGTTTTTGCCATTTGTGGATAATGGCTCTCACTGTGGTTCGCTGGAGTCCCAAAGCTTTAGAAATGGCTTTATAACCTTTACCAGACTGATAGATCTCAATTACTTCTGTTCTCATTTGTTCCTGAATTTCTTTGGATCTTGGCATGATGTCTAGCTTTTGAGGTGCTTTTGGTCTACTTCTCTGTGTCAGGCAGCTCCTATTTAAGTGATTTCTTGATTGAAACAGGTGTGGCAGTAATCAGGCCTGGGGGTGGCTACGGAAATTGAACTCAGGTGTGATACACCACAGTTAGGTTATTTTTTAACAAGAGGGCAATTACTTTTTCACACAGGGCCATGTAGGTTTGGATTTTTTTTCTCCCTAAATAATAAACACCATCATTTAAAAACTGCATTTTGTGTTTACTTGTGTTATATTTGACTAATGGTTAAATGTGTTTGATGATCAGAAACATTTTGTGTGACAAACATGCAAAAGAATAAGAAATCAGGAAGGGGGAAAATAGTTTTTCACACCACTGTATGTTGTTAAACTTAAGCACAGTGTTTGACACCATTGACCATTCTATTTTACTGCACAGGCTAGAAAATGATGTTGGGCTTACAGGCGCTGTACTCGTTTGGTTTAGTTCTTAATTTATCAAATCGATTCCAATACGTACAGAAATGTGCTGACAGTACTCCCTCATTATACACATACATGAGATATGGTACCCCACAGGGCTCAGTACTAGAACCTTGATTGTTTTCACTTTACATGCCTCCACTGGGATCTATCATTAGAAAACATGATGTTAATTTTCACTCATTTGCAGAGGACACCCAGTTATACGTTTCTTTTCAAAACAAATTAAGTTTCTCCAATGTTGTCTTTAATTAGTTGTGTTAGTGAACTAAAGGAGTGGATGGATGAGAACTACTTGTCTAAAAACACTGATAAAACAGATGTTAATTATTGGAGGTAATGATGCTGATCGCAACAATATTTTGTCAACATTTAACTCGGTTGGAATCACCATTAATTTCACTGAATCATCCCGCAACCTGGGAGTTATCTTTGACTCTAGCATGTCATTTAAAGTGCACATTACAATGTTGTCAAAGTCATGTTTCTTTCATCTTAAAAATGTTGGGAAATTAAGGCGCTTTCTAAATAAACAGGATTCTGAGAAATTAATTCATGCATTTATTTCTAGTAGGATTGACTACTGCAATACTGTGTTCACTGGATGTTCAAATTGTTCTTTATACAGCTTCCAGTTAATCCAAAATGCTACTGCAAGAATTATTACAAGAACAAGAAAATACGAACACATAACTTCAGTTCTTAAATCCTTACACTGGCTCCCAGTTAAGTTTCAGGCAGATTTCAAAATCCTCCTTTTAACATATAAAGCCGTAAATGGCCAAGGTTCGGCTTACTTATCTGAATTTATCATGACTTACAAACCAGAGCGCACATTAAGATCTGAAGATGCCGGTCTGCTTATGATTCCAAGGATTAATAAAATAACAGTGGGAGGTTGAGCTTTTAGTTACTGGGTCCCAAAACTGTGGAATGGTCTGCCTGCTACTGTAAGAGATGCCCATCAGTCTCAGCTTTCAAATCCCAGCTGAAGACTCACTACTTCAGTTTAGCATATCCTTACTAGAGCTGCTGATTAACTGTACAGACTGCATCTCTGTTGTTGGGTCATTAGCACTAAAACATAAGTAATATGATAGTTCTAATTTGTTACTAACCCTCACCTATCCTGTTTCTCTTCTCATTACTCAAATGTGGCACTTGGTGCTACTGCCCACCTGCCAAGTTGTTTTGCCTACTTAAGGTAATCTATAAAAACTGGTTAATGGAATTAGCTCTGTCCATATTCACATCTATCAAGTCAGGTTGTGATTGCTTGAGTCCAGTAATTATGCCGATTCAATTCTAAACATGTTTCATGCTATTCTGAGTAAGTTTGTTTTCTATTTTAGCTCTTTAAACTTACACCTCTTGACTTTTTTAAAATCTAAAGGTTTATGCATTGTCTCAAACAGGGGCACCTTGGTAAGAAATGTAAAGAAAAAATTTAATGTCAAATATGCTCTTTGGAGCATCCTGAGATCCTGTATATCAAAAAAAGAGGATAGTGCTACATCCAGTAAGGCTACATCCACTAAAGAGGAAACTGAGAGGGGACTCTGTGCTCTTACTGGGGCTAGAGAAGAGTATGCACAATATTAGGTCCCTGTTAAGGTAAAATCTAAGAAGAGTGAAAGGTATGTGAAAACGTACCCCTTTATAGATCCTGGTAGTACAATTTCTACCGAAAATCTTCAGTGACAGTTAAACCTTCAATGCAAAAAAAGTATTTCTCAAAACAATGCGTAATTGTGATACTAATTCAAGAATGCTACTAACAGTACTATTTTGTATAATAAGAGTAATAAGAGCAGCTCACTGCTCAAAATGTTTATTTGGGGAGGCGGCAAGGCTCAAACCCGTGACCTCTTGATTATGGGTCAGCAGTTCTTACCACTCTACTACCAAAGCAGTTGTGACAACGAAGTACATTAACCCAATTTCTTTTTCTACAGTTATAGTCTTGAATAAAAGCGCACTTGTTTTGTTATACTTGTACCTTTTGTGAAAGTGTTTATTTGATATTTGGACTTCAGTCTTCACACATTATACACTTCATGTCAAAATATTGTTGTTAGTACTAAAACATGAAAAATGTTTGTCTTTTAGGTATGTGTTCAACATTTCTTGCATTTCCTGTCATCCTACACTTACATAGATCTTTGTAGACACGGAACACATATGAAATGCATGTGTTCCAAATAACGATATATTATTTACCCTATACAGCTCCAGGTATCTCACTCCCAGATAAACAAGGTTTGAGCTGAGAGAGATTTTTGCCCTTTCTGCAGCAGTGGGGGGGATGGGATAGCAGGCTGCTTGTGCTTACAAAACAAAAGACACTGATGGAGAGGTGTGAATTGATTTAAGGTGGGCCGGGATTATGATTTTTTTGTAGGCATCGGTAATTCTAGTGTTAATGAACAACGCATGAAATGTCCCAACCCAACTAATATACTCATTGGTGTCCTTAGAAGACTTAGAAAGGTGCCAGTGACATTAATGGTAGACATCAAATCAATGTTCTACCAAGTTAATGACCCAGATAAAGAAACTGATCTTACTCGCTTTTTATGGTGTCCTGAATCTAATCAATGTAATGACTTGGAAGAATTTAACTCTTTTAGGGCTAATTTTTTTTTTAGTTTCTTTTCTCCCAGGGCTGAATATTTTTCCAAAAACTAACATTTTTTTAAAAAAGAACACAAAGCAATTGTTTAACATATCAAATCAACAAAAAATATTTACTTTTGACAAATGTTATTGTCTTGCATGTTGTATGAGCCTGCATACTCTATGATTTCACATACATATCACATACATTTTACACAGCAAAGTCTGATCTCGCTCAAAGCAGCCAATTTCAGTCATTGCCACATTGCACTCCTTACAATATGTGTTGCTTTGGTGCCTATTTTTCAATTGTCTGTTGCTGCACTTTCTCACATATATTGTTAGTGTGTACTGTAGAGAGACAAGTCACCCATTTGCCATCGTGCCATGCCACTGCCACTGCCACCAAGTTTTCTGCCTGCATGAAAACCGTATTGTCACCTCTTTTCATCTTCTGAAACTTTATGAACTTTATGTATGGCATTATAGCCTGGCTCACCCCATGGGATTTGCTTCTGTTTATTACAGAAGTGAATAAAACTTTGCAGCAGCACGTACCTAAGCCACCAGGGGACAAAACACGTTTGGACCAATGCTCCCTGAAGTTATATCACCAGTTCTGTCCCATCTCTACTTGTAATGCCACAGCGCGCTTCATCTCGTCTTTCGTTGTGGGTTTCCACTTTGAAAAACGAGAATGCGATGCAAACGCAGCCCGCGATTCAAAAACAATCTCTGTCTACCTGTTTGTCTCGTCTGACAGTAGCTGAAAAGCAGCATCAGGAGAGAGCAGCCTGAAGTACAGCAGCTGGTGATCTATCGTGTCCAACAGCAAGCCATGCCGTCTTGTAAACTCTGGTAGCCAGATCGGCTCTCAACGGATCAATGTCTGTGTATTTATCCCATGCGAACCTTACCGTAGATGCATCGGCTGCGCAAAGGCACTCAACTGGCAGCAGATCCGCTGGCGCGGCATCGGCTGGTGTCTGATCAGCTGATGCCTGCTTCTCACTCTCTTGCTCGATCTCCTGATCACTGCCAATAAAATCCGATTCTGAAAAATCAAGAGTCCGACTCCGCGATAATGCGCAAAACATCGTCTGCCGAGTGTTTTCTTTTCTGCACTTGCTTCACTCCCTTTTCACATGTCGATGCCATCTTGCCATTGTTTACATTTCGCAACTCACGCACACGCAAGGTTTAGTTGCCGAGTCAACGAGTCTAGCATTCCTCCAAGCACAGAGGGAATGCCTGTGACGTGACAGTGAGATTTGTCGCCATTAACAGCTGATTGTCGCCCCCTATCCCTAGATGTCGACTTTTGTCGACATTCGCCTTCAACCCCTCCTGTCGACAAAAGTCGACATCCGCCCTAAAAGAGTTAAAATGACAGCACATCTTTAGGGTGCTACTTCTTCACCCAGTTGTGCGTCTTATACCTTTGCATAGAATAGCAAAAATACTTCATAAAGAAGCTGTTAACACTCCATAATTTCTGTGTGGACGACTGCTTAAAGTCAACTGCAACAGAAGAACAAGCAACAAAGTTGGCAAAAGATTTCCAAGCTCTATGCCCCACAATATGATTCCACTTGACCAAGTGGGTGAGTAACAGGAAAGCAGTTTCGTTGTTTGTTCCTGAAGATGACAGAGCTCTTGAACAAAAGGATTTTGACTTGGGCATACAGTGGTGCACAGAAACAGACATGTTACAAGGCATGGTATTTATCTTTTGTCATTTCAGTTTATGACCCCCTTGGATTCTTAGCCAGGAAAGCTTATTTCAAGACACCTGTGCAAAGAGAAATATGGTTGGGATGAAGAAGTAGAAGTCAAACACATTCAAAAATGGATGGATGACTTACAGTTACTAGCAAACCACAACGTGAACAGATGCATCAAACTAGAATGGTTTAGAACCATAAAGCCAGCAGAAATGCACCATTTTGAAGTTGCCAGTGAAGATAGATATAGCACTGTCACATTCCTTCTCTTGACTAATGAGAAAGGAAAAAAAAAACATTTTTCATTTTCAATCAAGAGTGGCACCATTGATGCAAGTCCAAGAATGGACCTACAACAGCGGTTGTAGCAGTCAAAATGATTAAGATGCAAAAAGGTGAACTTCAAATACCCTTACAAGAATGTACAATTTGGACTGACAGCACCAAAGTGCTAAAAACATTTCAAATGAAACATCTCAATTCAAAACTTTTGTTGCCAATAGAATCACAGTGATCAGAGATCACTCACAACCTTCACAATGGAAGTATATCACATCTGCCCCAAATCCAGCAGATCAAGCCTCAAGGGGACTAAGCATAGAAAGCTTACTCAAAAGCAGCACATGGTCACAAGGCCCAACTTTCATATTGAAACCAGAACACGAGTGGCCAAAAAGACCAGACCAAATGAATGTTTCACTGTCTGAAGATGATCCAGAAATTAAAATATGTGCAGCTAACATGACAAGTGTAGAAGAGATTACTGAACCTGTAAATAAACTAATCACCTACTTCTCAGAATGGCTACACTTAAAGATAGCTGAGGCTTAGTTTCTCAAGTTTACAGATATACTGCTGCACTTAAAGGATGAAAGAAACACATTTTATCTTGAAGTCAGTCAATCTGAAAGTAACCCAGAAAATCAAAAGATCCTCATTACAGAGCACATGAAAAGGTACAAACTGACATTAAAACAAAAACAGTTTCTTCAGAAGATTCGTCTAAAGTAAATCAGAGCTTATCTGCCTTAGGCACCTGCAAGAATTTCAATGTAGAATTAATGGCTTTAAAGAAAAATGCCCATATAAAAAAAGAACAGTCACATCTTTAAACTGGACGCGATCATATAAGATGGAATCCTGAGAGTTGGAGGCTGACTCAACAAAGTTGCTATGCCAGAAGAAGCTAAACATCCTACAATTCTACACAAACCTTCACATATTGCCTCTTATATTGCAGCACATCTACAAAGAAACATGACATTGTGGGCACAATTACATGTATGCAAAGTTGCACCAGAAATACTGGATACCTCAGGCTAACTCAATTATCAGGAAATTCATTTCAAAGTGGACACCATGCAGAAGATACAATGCAAAAGCAGGTCAGCAAAAAATGCTGATATGCTAGAAGATCATTTGTTACCAGATTAGCCACCTTTCTCCAGTATGGGAGTTGATTATTCTGGACCTTTACAGGTTAAAAGAGGACGAAGTCTAGTCAAGAGGTATGGAGTAATTTTCTCTTGTCTAACAATTACAGCTGTACAGACTGAGATTACACACAGTTTGGACACTGATTCTTGTATCAATGCCATATGTTGATTCATTTGCAGAAGAGGACAAGTTAAAATCACGTGCTCAGATAATGGAACATCAGGGCATAAAGAGAGCTATGTGAAACCTTGACCAAGAAAAAATTTGCAATGCCATGGTGAAGACAGAAATCAAATGGATTTTCAATCCACCATCAGCTTCTCATCAAGGTGGTATATGGGAAAAGTAAATCAGAAACCTAAGAAAAATTCTCAATTCGATACTCAACCAACCAACACTTGATGATGAAAAATTCTCCAAACAGCAATGTGTGAAGCAGAATCGATCATCAATAATAGTTAGAGAGGGCGCTGGCGTTGAATGTTCGCCGTTTCTCCCTCTGAGTCTAATATTACTAATATTACTTATATATTACTAATGTTACTAATTTACTTTTAGTTTTAGTTAGAAAGTTTCGTACTTTTTCTGAAAGCTTTCTTGTACTGTTTTACCGTCTGCCGTGGATTTTATGGATTTTATCAAGTTTTAGCTGTCTACTCACCTGTCTACTGACCTGTTGCCCGGATATACTGTTTTACCGTTTGACGTGGATTTTACGGATTTTAACAAGTTTTTTGCTGTCTACTTACCTGTTTCCCAGATATATTGTTTTACCGTCTGCTTTGGATTTTATGGTGCTGTCTGGATAGCATCCCTCCCTCCCTCTTCGGTCAGAATGGCATTCAGCTATTCCAGCTCACAACTCGCCGACTTAATCCCGCAACCACTCCTGAAATTAACATCCCCATCATTAAAGAACTTTGACTCCTTCACCATCCTTGTTACACTCATAGAGGCTCCGGTCGAAAGTTCATCTTCCAAAACCAGCCAAAGTGCTCTGCTACCAAACATTCCATCTTTCTGGTCACCTGTCACCACTCTGACGCATCATCAGAGCACCGTTTCTCCAACTACTATCAACACTGGAAGTATCATAAGATCTCTGCACTCCAGCATGGGAAACACCCGAGCCATTGAGAGAAACACCGTGAGATTCTCACATCCCCGGCTGGATTTATTTTGTGGAGTCGTTTCTAAGCTGCGTGGAGTGGATTTTAATGTTTTGCGACCTGTACAGAGATTTACTCCACAGTCATTGGTCAAAATTGAACTGTTCAACTCTCAATCCATCAGCAATAAATCCATACTGATTGAAGAACACATCAGGGAGAAAGGACTTGACTTCATGTGTCTGACAGAAACTTGGCACCAGTCAGAGGTTTACTCTGCCCTAAATGAAGCCTGTCCACCTGGCTACAGTTACTTGGAGGCAGTTCGCAGCACTGGGCGTGGTGGTGGCCTAGCTATTATCCACCATCAGGACCTGGGGTTGTCCCCTATCTCGATACCTGCAACATCTTCCTGCGAGTGCTTTGCATTTAAATGTAAGCCCCCTTTTCCCATGACTGTTCTCCTTATCTATCGACCTCCAAAACCCAACTATGCCTTCATCCCGGAAATGACTGATCTCACAACACTCTGTGCTACCTCTGCCAACATCATAATCCTAGGAGATACAAATATTCATGTTGACAATCCCACAGGTTATCTCACCGTTGACTTCCTTGAGCTGCTAGATTCTCTCAACCATAAAACAACATGTTGATGTCCCCACACATTCCAGGGGACACACACTTGACATAGTCATTTCAAACTCTGCCCCAATCAGTAACCTACAGGTATATGATCTTGATATTTCAGACCACAAAGTAGTGTCAATGGAGCTGCCTTTTTTCTCCCCCCGTATCAAACTAAAATGACAGATCCATTTCAGAAATCTGAAGAACATCAATGTGGATGCCTTGGCCCTGGACCTTAAACTTCTCTCCTCTGACCTTACCAGCTCTCTCTCTCTGTTGCTGACCTCGTGGATTTCTACAACCAGTCCCTGAGCAGTCTCCTGGACTTCCACGCCCCCTTAACATCCAGGTTCGTCTCATTCTCGTGCTCAGCACCTTGGTACACCTGCAAGCTACGTTATTTACAATACGTCGGAAAATGAACAAATAGCACCAGTCAGTCAGAAAGACCAAGACTGAAATCGTAATGCGAGTCAGAAAGCGAGCAAATAGCACCACAAATACGGAAAGCCAGTCACGCGCACTGGGTCGTTCACATTTTACATCCATACGGCTGTTCCCCTTCACCTGATGAAAGCAGTCGGCCTTCTCATACTAGGACACTTCCGCCATCTGTTGGCAATTTAAAGAAACATTGGTAAAGCGCGATGCACAGGGACCAAACGTGCCGCTAGATGGCGCTGCTGTTAACGTCTGTTGCAACGTGCGGCCATGTTTTCGATGATAAGTACGGGGACATGTGCCCAACGTTGTGTCAGTGAAAAAGTGCCCTGCACTTCACCACGAACATTTTTCCCAACCAAACATACCCCATGACCTCCTCCTGGTCACAAAGGAGCCTCATCCCCAGGTGGGGATCGGACGCCCGGTGCAGATTTGTATGGTGGACAAACATATATACACACATATTATATATTAGATTACAATAAAATGTCAATCAGAAAACTGTTTTTTCTATTTCTGTGTTCTGTTTCTTTCATGTAGGAAATTCACCAGTTATAGGATTCCCGGGCAACACTGGGTACTCCTGCTAGTATAAAAAAAAAATAACAATAGTAATTATATGATGCCAAAACCGTATATAATCTCAAGATGAGTCCTTTGGGTGGTAAATCTTAAGGCACAGTGAAAGACACAATCCAAAGTCATAGTCGTGACAATAATAGCGTGTTTCTTTTTGGATTCCCCCCCCCCCAAAGTTTTTGAAAACCTATACTTAAACATAATTTCTCCAAAGGACGGCAGCACTGACAGCACTTTTACAGTGCAAGTAATTCTCTGTTCTAACACACTAGACAAATCTGTACAGTTGCCTGAGTGACATTTGGGATTAACGCTTCTAGCACGGTTTTCGCAGCTCAAGTAACACTCGGGTCTAATGATAAGGAGGCTACAAAAGCTTAAAATCTCAAAGGAAAGCATTTGTAACACCAATTCATTGTTTCCATTGTTCAAAATTATTTTGCTCCCACATACATATTACACCTCAATCTCACACTTCTTTTAGTTTGATCACCAGCTTCACATGTGGGACCTAATCAAAAACCTTCTAGAAATCAAGTTAATAAATGTCATATGCTTTTGTTTCTTCCTCATAGAATTCCAGCATATTAGTAAAACACAAGTGCACTTGAAGCTGGACAAAATGAGCTAAAAGAGCAGCATAAAGATAGATGAAAACGTGAGATATGTGATGGATAGGCCATAGGTGTTTGTCATTACTTTGTTGCTTTGGTGTTGCATTTAGGGACATTAACAACAAAATCAGCAAGGTTTCATTTTTGTAGTGAGCAGCTTAAATAAAGGACCCAGTAAAACTTTGTAGTATCATGTCCCTCATAAATCTTTCTTCCAGGTGGTTATTACAATATTATCATATTTATTTATATCCATTACCACATTTGACACTGTTATTTAAACCATAATATTGGCTTCTTTTAATATTTCTTACAATTGTGTTGGTATTATTTTTTCATTTCTGGTTTTGATGTGTATTATTTTCTAAAAGGACTATGCATAGAAACAATGTTGAAAGGTGCCTTCATCAACATTTGCATGTTAAAATTATGGAAAACTGCTGGGTGATTAATTACTTTAACTTTCAGAAAATAAAAATATAAGTTATTTAATATAGTGTGTTAAAACAAAATGTACTGTAAAAGGTTGAAAAAATGCACCTTTTAAGCATTTATCTCAGTGTAAACTTCAATAAACAGTTCTTAATCATCATCCCATCTAGAATTTGTTCCTTTCTTCAGTTTCTGGATGGCTAAAATGTTAAAAATATATCCTGCAACCTTGTATACAATCTTGTGTTTTAGCTAAATGTAGATTTAAAAGAGAATTTAACTGGAATTTTTTATATAAGTAAACCTTCAAAGTAAAATTACACTAAAACAAAAAATCTGTTTATTCTGTTTATTAACACCAACCATGAAAATTACGCCTTGCACAATTAAATATTTAAAGCATTAATAATTTATCTTAACTAAAGAATAGCTACGCATATGACTTTGATGGCATTTTAATAATTTGTGGTCTTGAAAATTTGTTTTACCATCAGAAGCAGATATCCAACATGTAAAAAAGGATAGTATACAAACATGTTCTCCAGGTACCTTTGAGTAAATGGATGAGTAAATTAATCAGTATGAGGTAACATTCGAGATATCTTAATGAAAATGTAACCCTTCTGACAAACTTCTTTTAAGTATACCAAATTACATCAAAACTCGTTCATTTGTAGCTAAATTGCTTCATGTGGACAGACAGACATGATGACAACAAAACGTGCTCACATTTCATGTGAAGGGGACGAGAAACAGGAAAACTTGTCAGATAGTAAAGAAAATCTTAGCCTTCCTTTACTAATGTTAATTTTTTCCTTGTAGATAAAGAATAATACAAAGAAGTAAAACAAATCCAAAAAACACTCTAATTAACCATTTTAAATTGTAATATATTTTTTAATACTTGCTTCACTAAATATCAGCCTTGCTTAAATTTTTGTCCTCTTTAAATACTGCAGTAGTTTGTGTTTTCTAGATGAGCAACTGCTATAGTTTCATTCAGTCCTGGGACCCTCCTGTGCCTGCAGGTTTTCATCCTTAATGATTTTTTTTAAGTGGAATCTTTTATTAATTAAGCAGGCTGTCAAGGCCTAAATGTATTCTGGCTTTACTCCAAATATTACAAGCTGGTTATGCTAAATGATTACTGAATGAAACAAGCACTGTGTATGCTATGGAGGGATGAATTCTTTTTAAAATTTTAATGTTCTTAGCCATTATTTGCTTTTATGTTTCTAATCAATCTGTACAAATGGTTTGCACTTTTTCTTCCAACAAAAGATAAATACCTTATAATTAGTAATACATCTTTTGTTATGATTATTGTTACTTCACAGAGTTTAAGGTTTATTTTGACTTGGTGCAGTTATCACTCCTCCTTCCGTTATATGAACCTGGCATGCAGCTGAACTTGGATTCCAAGATCAGTTTGCACTACCCTCTTTGTGGCAGTACCCTGAAGATTATAACTTAGATTACAAATAATAATTAGATTATTATTTCTTCACAGGGTCTCATGTGTTTTCTTACTCTGACTAGGCACCACAGCACATAACTAATGAGGTATGCACTACCTTCCCTTACATGGGGCAGGGTCGTAGCTGAAGTCACTTAAGTACACATGTAGTTTGTCAGCATGTCTGTGTCGATCAAACACAGGAAGCTCTGCAGTCTACTTGTGACTTTACGCTGTAGGAAAAAACGTAAATAAATCAAGGTAAATAACATTCAATCTGGTCTTTATATAAGTAACATATAAATGTTTTCATATAAAGACCATCACAAAACATAATCACAAACTGGGCTTTCGATACCTTGGCAAGCTCTGTAAGCCGTGCTTTTTCTTTGAAGGACGGGGTAGGGCAGACTGACTGGCAGGATGACGCTGGACCTCTTGTTGCATCCAAACAGTGCTATCTTTACACCTGGTGCAGCTGCGCTGTTCTTATATGTGAGTGGACGTTTCTTGTGGGGATGTAGAACTCTAATCCTCATCTGAGTTCACCTCTGTTATAGCACATATTTATTTGAAAACAGCAGTGTCAGAGAGGGGCGAGCGTGAACGAGACAGAGAATAAAACTGAATAAAAAAAAACGCTAACCTTTACAAGTACCATACATTTCCCCTAGCTGTTACAGACTCAAATAAAATGTATGTTTTTATTGTATAGCAATAAGAGCAGCTCACTACTCAAAACATTTATTTCGTGTCGCGGCAAGACTTGAACCCGCGACCTCTTGATTATGAGTCAGTAGTCCCTACCACTGTACTACCAAAGAAGTCATAACAACGAAGTACACTAACCAGATTTCTTTTTCTTTGGTTATAGTCTTGAATAAAACCGCACTTGTTTTGTTATACTTGTATCTTCTGTGAAAGTGTTTATTTGATATTTGGACTTCAGTCTTCACACATTATATACTTCATGTCAAAATTTTGTCGTTAGTACTAAAACATAAAAAAAGTTTGTCTTTTAGGTATGTGTGAACACACATGAAATGCATGTGTTCCAAACAACAATATATTATTTACAGTACCTCACTCCCAGATAAACAAGGTTTGAGCTGGGAGAGCTTTTTGCCGTTTCTGCGGCGGTGGGATAATGGCATAGTAGGCTGCTTGTGCTTATCGACACATTTACAAAACAAAAGACGCTGATGGAGAGGTGATAACGGATTTAAGGTGGGCCGGGTTTACCAGTTTTTTCGTAGGCTTTGGAAATTCTAGTGTTTATAATTGACCTTACTTTTACCCATGTGTATCACCTTATAATTTATTACATTAAACTGAATTTTTCAACTGTTCATCCAGTTCTGAATACTGACTGCTATGACTGAGATTACCAAAGCACTACAGTTTCAAGTATATTTCCAAATGGCAGAACAGAAGGGAAATTTCCAACAAAAAAGCTTTGTTAAACTGTGAAGCTCCAAAGAGCACAAAAGAGTTGCCAGCAAAGGCAATCCAAGGCGAACAAAAGTCTTCTAGTTTCAAAATTAATTTTCGCTGTGGGACTGTATCAAAGAATTTTTGAAAGTTTATGTACATTATGCTTTGCTTTTCTCAACTATTTTGGTAGCCCTGCACAAAGATCAAGCTTTGTAAAGTTCATGACATACAGTTTTTCTTGAGACTGGGTTTTACAAAGGTGCTGATTGAATTCTGTGGTCATTTTTGAGGTACAGAAACTATAATCAAGTTTAAATAAACTATACTAACCCTGAAGTGACCGTTATCCTTGTCAATAAGCATGAACTTACGACCACTGTTTTTCTTTGCAGATGCAGTTTGTCTATGTTTGGGATATGCCGTACTTACTGAGACTGGTTGACTTAGAGCATGTAATTGTTTTATATTTTCAGCTACTGATCCACTTGACATTTAGGTACATACTGTAACTTCTTTGTAATCGCTACCTTGCACAGATTAAAATGCTAACTTGTCAGACCTCAATAAATCAATAGATAGACAGATATGACACAAACAGTAGCCTTTGCAGCAGCATTTGTAATTGTGATTTATTCTTTAACCATATCAACATACAACCTTAAAGTTACTGTTTATTATACAAGTTTAGAAAAAAGGAATGCATGGATTTAAACATTATATTTGTAAAGGAGGAGCATGGTTTTGCATTGGTCAGTAGTGCTGCTACCTTACAGTTCCAAATGTCTTGGTTTATGCCACTCTCTCTATAAATGCATACATAACAATGTCTACAGTAAATTACAATATATCATTTTAATCTTTTTATTTCCACATCACAGAAGTGTCTTTACTAATGAAGATTGATTTCATATTTAATATAAAAGCACACTCACCACATTTCTCCATCTTCAATAGTCTTATCATTAGGAGCTCCAGCATGACCATAATGAAGGACTGCAGAGTTAATCCCACTATAGGAAAAAGGATGCATTTTATTCATACTGTATATTCTAGCACAAGAATACACTTTTTATCACTGTAAAAAATCTTGGCTCTGTGGCACCAATAATTAAAGCTAAGTGAAATAATAAACAAAGACACAAAATGTGACATTTATTTTTTTCATTTAATATAGCATTAAAAGGTTTTCCAGCTAGATGTTATTTTTGTTAACCTAGCTTTTAATTACCAATCATACGACCACACAAATCTTAGTTAACTTCAAAAGCATGAATTATTCTATTTAATGTCGATCAACATGAAAGTCTTGTTGAAAGAGGTAGTGAACATTAAATCACCCCAATCATACACTGTGCACACATTACCAATAAATGATCTAACTATAAATATTAGTCAAAGAACCAGTTTACACATTTGAATCAAAACATAAGACTTATTATTTGAAGATAGCATACTGTTGTTAGAGCTCCTTCTCAGGACTGTTCATGTTTAATAAATGTAGCAATTATTTTAATTGTCAGTTATTGGCTATTTTTGCTCTAGGAGTCATATTAGGAAACTTGGTGTCACTGCCATTTTGAACAAATGTTCCCATATTGATCCAGCAGCAGGGCCTTAGAATGATTGTCACATCACCAATAATGCATCAGATATCAGATACATTGTGAAATTCTGCTAATACAGGAGTTCCCTTAGGTGGAGTGAGCATCTGGTAGGCTTAAGCCAAATGGGATCCGCTTTCAGAATGCTGTTTTTCTTATCTTCATTGTCTTTAATTGCTCAATAAAAAAAAAAAAGCAAACTTATTGTGATTATTTTGTTCAGCCTTTTGTTATATTTGATGTGCTTGATTTTTTTTTTTTACCACATTTTATTTTTAATATTGTATAGCATGCTTTTTAGAATTGATGCTGAAGTATGCTACCAATCTTGGCAGTAAAGAAAGTGCAGTCAAACCTGAAACCATTAAATACTACCTTACATAAAATATACTGTATTAGAAATATAACAATTACAGTATTGTCTTATAGGCTGTTTTGATCTTTGAAGCATAAACTTGATGTAGATATTCCTGTATTCATTTTCTTGCACTATTTTCCCTTGCACAGTCACAGACAATATGCATGAATTAGTTAAACAAACCCCATTGTCATTCTTTGATACAATAATGGTAAGAAGAGTAAAAAGAATGAATATACCAAAACTGTCTAAAATATTTTGTTTCATCCACAAAGAAATGTATTAATTTATGCAGTCCCAACAATCTCACACTGCAGTAAGGCTATTTGCATGCTAAACTTTAATAAGGGTTACAAAGTTTCTCACTTCTCAGATGCATAAGCATTTAACCAAATTCTATTTAAATATTAGAAAAAACTTTCATATTCCACTTTTTGATTTTATTCAAGTTTATTGTCCCAAGAAGGAATCAGATTTGCTGGCAGATTTTAAAACACTATCATGACATAGCATTAAAAACATATCAACCAAGTAAAAACTTTATATAAATATAGCACTGTACATAATACAGATCATACATATCACACATTAAAACTAAACCACCATTAACTCTTTTAGGGCTAATTTTTTTTTGTTTCTTTTCTCCCAGGGCTGAATATTTTTCCAAAAACTAACATTTTTTAAAAAAGAACACAAAGCAATTGTTTAACATATCAAATCAACAAAAAATATTTACTTTTGACAAATGTTACTGTCTTGCATGTTGTATGAGCCTGCATACTCTATGATTTCACATACATATCACATACATTTTACACAGCAAAGTCTGATCTCGCTCAAAGCAGCCAATTTCAGTCATTGCCACATTGCACTCCTTACAATATGTGTTGCTTTGGTGCCTATTTTTCAGTTGTCTGTTGCTGCACTTTCTCACATATATTGTTAGTGTGTACTGTAGAGAGACAAGTCACCCATTTGCCATCGTGCCATGCCACTGCCACCAAGTTTTCTGCCTGCATGAAAACCGTATTGTCACCTCTTTTCATCTTCTGAAACTTTATGAACTTTATGTATGGCATTATAGCCTGGCTCACCCCATGGGATTTGCTTCTGTTTATTACAGAAGTGAATAAAACTTTGCAGCAGCACGTACCTAAGCCACCAGGGGACAAAACACGCTCCCTGAAGTTATATCACCAGTTCTGTCCCATCTCTATTTGTAATGCCACAGCGCGCTTCATCTCGTCTTTCGTTGTGGGTTTCCACTTTGAAAAACGAGAATGCGATGCAAACACAGCCCGCGATTCAAAAAAAATCTCTGTCTACCTCTTTGTCTCGTCTGACAGTAGCTGAAAAGCAGCATCAGGAGAAGAGCAGCCTGAAGTACAGCAGCTGGTGATCTGTCGTGTCCAACAGCAAGCCATGCCGTCTTGTAAACTCTGGTAGCCAGATCGGCTCTCAACGGATCAATGTCTGTGTATTTATCCAATGCGAACCTTGCCGTAGATGCATCGGTTGCGCAAAGGCACTCAACTGGCAGCAGATCCGCTGGCGCGGCATCGGCTGGTGTCTGATCAGCTGATGCCTGCTTCTCACTCTTTTGCTCGATCTCCTGATCGCTGCCAATAAAATCCGATTCTGAAAAATCAAGAGTCCGACTCCGCGATAATGCGCAAAACATCGTCTGCCGAGTGTTTTCTTTTCTGCACTTGCTTCGCTCCCTTTTCACATGTCGATGCCATCTTGCCATTGTTTACATTTCGCAACTCACGGACACGCAAGGTTTAGTTGCCGAGTCAACGAGTCTAGCATTCCTCCAAGCACAGAGGGAATGCCTGTGACGTGACAGTGAGATTTGTCGCCATTAACAGCTGATTGTCGCCCCCTATCCCTGGATGTCGACTTTTGTCGACATTCGCCTTCAACCCCTCCTGTTGACAAAAGTCGACATCTGCCCTAAAAGAGTTAAGACTTGACTATTGATTGATGCAAATGATAACTGTTAATTGCATGGTTTATGCCTCAGAATGTTTATTAAATTTGAATTTATTCAGAAGATTAACAGCAGTTGCGATGAATTAGTATTTGAACTTGTTGACTTTTATCATCTGAACCTTGAGCCTGTGACCTGATGACAAAAACTGGAAATTTGAATATAGTGGGATGAGTCCTATTTGAATGTAGTATTTTTTTTGTTAAAAAGGTCTGTCAGATTTGACTCTATTAGACCTACTGTGTGCTTTACAACACTGTCTTAATGAAAAACATTTGCATTATGTATAGTGTTTCTGTTTTGTCTTTCTCCTATTGTATTATTAATATATAGCCTCTGTCAGAATGCCTAATCTCTCCGATTTACCACTATTTATAAGGTATTATAGTATATAACTTAGCTTCACCTTCCCTTCTATATCTATAGGTAATTAGGTGTAGTAAAAGACAAGCAGGAGTTAAGTTACACATAAAACAATGTATTATTGGTAATATTCATAAATAACAACAATATGCAAAGTACATTTGAATATTGGCAACCATACAACCTGATTAAATGGTGATGTGTAGTTTCAGGTGGCACACAGACTTGTAGTTATTTAAAATGTCTCTAGTTAAGGCATCATTGGTGCTCAGCTTTCTTCAGAACAGGCCGTATGCCTGTTCCAATATGGCTGGTGAGCTGTGGTCTCCATTGTGTTGTCCTTTCAGTTCATGGTGTGATGGTCTTCATCAGTTTGGTAAGAGAGAGATAATGTGGTTGAGCATGCAGATTTATAGATTCTCTGTCCAACCCCTAGAGCCAATAGGACATCATGGTACTTAAAAGCTTCTGATCCAAGCCAATACCAAACAGCCATACTTCAGACCAATGGGGGAATACAACATCTTAAAACCTGCCAGCCCCAAGACCATATGTCTTTATGGCTTTCTTGCGGGGGTTGAAAGACTTTAGCAGAGAAACACTCGTCAAACTGGTTTAAGGCACATCCTCCCCCAACTCTGTCATAAAATTCAAAGAGACCCATTCCTCGGTTAAACATGAATGCTTCTCACTAATGTAACATTGCTTTGCCTAAATTACAAATAAAGACATACAAAATATTTATCAACTTATATGCAAAATCTTATATCACAACAGTTTCCCATGGAAATCTGATGTTGTGGCAATGGCAAGTGTGGATACCTGCTGTGGAAAATGTCACTGTTTTGGTAATATGACCATTTACATTAATAATTATACTTTTTATTAATAATTATACTATTATACTGTTTATTAATAATTATGCCATTTTTTGTTCAATTAAGAATAGAGTAATTCAATATGATAAGTTAACAGATAAACTGACAACAAGAAATACACAATAATAAAAAATAGTTTATTTGATTAAATATTGATTAAAACAGCTACAATGATGCTCAGAAACTGAGTAACAGAGCTAAATGCAGCTGCGTATTTAAAAGGAATTCATTCTTTGCAAGTGAGCATGTTTACAAACCCAAGATTTACTGTTTAAGTAGTTATTTTAATGAAACCAAAAGGTTGAAATGTCTATGCAAAATAAACACTAATTCAATAAAATACTGCAATAAAAAAAGTATCTCTTTTCTTTCTTGTTACAAACACACTTTATATACAACAAATACATCTCCGTCTATTTAATGAGCATCACAGGACCAAAGGTAACATGAAAATGTAGCTGTGGATGTCAAGGGGTTCCATATATTCAAAATAGTTCAAAATACTGCAAGAAGAAAGATATTCTAGCAGTTAGTATAACATTTCTAAAAAAAAGACTTCATAGTTCAAGTGTCATCGTTGTAAGAGCTAAATATTTTAAAATAATATTAATTGCAATTTTTTTTATCTAATAATTGTATTCCAAGAAAGTGACAAAGTATATAATCTGGCACATAAAATATGCAGAAATTATACAACAAATAACTTCAAAACCTTACAAACAAAGAATTTATCTCCCACCAGAAAGAAAGAGAGGACAGGCCCCCAAAAAATTAAATAAGTAAAAAAGTGAAAACATCCTTATCCCACTCAAACAAATTTTTATTCTAAAAATTTAACTAAATCTTGAAATGTTCAAAAAATACTATGTACAGATCCTCTAACTGAGAATTAGATTTTCTCCGATTTCAAATAATATGAATGTTGGTTACCCACTGACTCATAACAGGTGGGTGGGGGTTCTTCCAGTTAAGCAGCAGAAGTCTATGTGCTATCTGTGTTTACATGCAATTACAATCAATTTGTCCTTACCCACTTCAAGCCCATCTGGAAGTACACCAAATAAAATTATTTGTGAGTTAATGGTGATTGTGACACCAAGGCTGTCTGATAAGTAAAGATTTTTGTACAAACTGATGCTAGTTTGATGCACTCTTAAAACATGTGGCCTAGTGAGGCTGAAGCTAGATTGTAACACCTGCAAGTTGGATCTTGTCCTGGATATACTTTGGATAATTTTAAACGACATAAATGTGACTGATAAAATTTTTTACATTGAATTATTGAGTGCTTTGCAAATATAGAGTTAGAGTGTATTCTATAATATGTATGGCCGACTTTCACTTCTTTTTCTTAGATGTTGTTTGAAAGGTTCTTTTCCCACGTAAGATCATTAAAGGGAAGATTCTTTGGGATGTTTTCATATATTGTTGAGATGCTGTCTATGTCTTCCAATACTGATCAGTATTTCCTCTGGAACAGAAATAGGTATGAGGTGTGGAAAACTGGGTGGGTTTCTTTTAACAAAATTTCAAATTTAAATATGGTGGAAAAATTGTGTTGCTGGTAGGGCTGTGTATTGGCAAGATTTTGTGATACGATACCTATCATAATACAGGGGTTATGATTCAATATATTGCGATATACTGCAAGGTGATATATTGCAATTTTTAATATAATTTTAGGAAAACTATTATAATATAAAGAACACACCACTATATGCATAAAATCTAAGTAAAAAAAAAAAAGTTTACTTTTTATGAAACCAGAACAGTGGGATCTGCAACTGCATTAATCGCAGTCCCTATAACTTCAGACATCATAGCAATACCTTTGTGCAATCTGAGGAAAGGAATTACCATGTTCCTATATCACTAAAAAATCACTGTACTTTATGATCCCACTTTAAAGGTTCACATGCCACACTATGTTTGAAGTAAGTTTATAAGAAAATGCATAACATCATAGCACTGTAATCTGAACAAAGGAATTAACACCTGTTTACAGTATATAAGTAAAAAAAAAAAAAGTGCTTGCAGAATTCTTTAGGTAAACAAATTAAGAAAATTAAAAAAAATCAAACAGTGTTACATATACTGTAAATTCAGACAGCATATATTAAATTCTGCTTTAAATGTTCACATTCTATTGTAATGTAGGCCATTTTTACTTTTTCAATCTCAAGTGCTTAATAAAAGAAAATGCATTATCCTTGTAACATCCAACATCATAACACTATTTTCTGCAATCTGAAAAAAGGAACTACATCTGCCTATATCAGTGAAAATTAAAAGTGCTTGCAGGATTCCCAAAGAAAATATTAAACAAATGTAAGAAAATATGTATATATTGAGAGTGAACATTTTCAGATCTTAAACTTGGATTGCACATGTTATTACTGTATGTATTTTTTAATGTCAAGGTTTTTGTGGAGGAAGATGAGCTGGTCAATATGCCCAGCTTTCAGAACACTTCTCTGTGCGGTAACGATGTCTCCTGCAGTGGAGCTGAGAGATTCCAGTAGTTTCATTTTTACCTCCTCATACAACCTGGGCACAGCGATGTCAGTGATGTGTTGTCGGGAAGGTATGGTGTAACGAGGCTCCATTATATTCACCATATTTCTGAAGTCTTCATTCTCTACAACACCCAAAGGGCGCATATCTTTGCAAATGAAATAGAGTATTGACCGAGTTATTTTGTTTGCATGAGTTGAGGTCTGTGCTAACTTCAATGTGTGAACTTGTTCCACAGTGTATTGAGAGGGAACCACTTTTTTAACACTTGCTGTTTGCTGCGCCTTTATCTGAATCACATCTACGTCAGAATGGTATCTTGCTAAGTGTGCTCTCAGATTCATTGTGATCCCCGAATATTTGATTATGGCATGGCACAATTTGCAGAAAGCATGGCTCTTGTCAATCTCCTTAGTGCCTTCTTTATTGTGAAAGCCAAAATGGTCCCACAATTTTGCTCTGTACTCCACGGGAGCCGGTCTAACTCCTCTGGATTCAGCCATCGGTTGTCGTGTTACTGGTCAGCTCGGTTTGTCACTGGACAATCCACGTTGTCTTCCAGATTCGTGCTCCTGAGTACTGAAAGCTTACACACAATAACCCTTACACTATTTTCTGTCTATTTATGTTGTTACGTTAACTGCTATCAAAATGAACTGTGTGCCTTGAATCTTTGAATGTAAACTAGTAATTAAAAATCGATACTATGTTTTTGAGAATCGATGCACTATCAAACATAATATTGTAATACTCAAGTGTATTAACATTTTTTTTACACTGGTAGTTGTTGGTAGTTAAACTTGAAGCGTAATTGTGTATATGATGTGAATAGATCATTTACGTACTGTTCTCTATGTGTCTTGATCCTGAACGTTTTCCAAAGATTAAATACTCTAGGTTTGAGAAGACTGAAAAGGTGAATATTATGTAGAGTAGCAATAGATAAAAGCTTCTCTGCCTTGAAGTGCATCCCATATTGGTTCCCTATTCTCAGTGATTAGTGGACAACTGGATTATTGGTATATCAACAAAGGTTAGAATTTACTAGGGTACAAAGCAAAGGGCAAAAAGAAATACAGCAGGATTTAGATTCCATTGCTGACCGGGCTTACGTAAATTCACTAATCTGCGCTAAGTTCCAGGTCTACATAGTGTGTATGTATTTGCTGCCCTGTAATAAAATTAAAAGTTAGATAGTACCATGCCACCTTCTACTTTAGGTCTTTGTGGAGTCACCTTTTGAATGTGTGGACATCTGGAATTCCAGAAGAAGGAGGTTATAATTGAGTCTAGTTTCTTAAACAGTGATTTGTTGATGTATATAGGGATGCTCTGAAATAGAAATAGAAGATTAGGAAGGATGTTCAACTTGACAGAATTAATTCTCCCTGTTAAGGTGAGATGAAGGATAGACCATCTATTCACATTACGTTTGATTTTTATCATGCTGTTACCAAAATTGTGTTGAAGAAATATCTTTATTTGTAATGTTTACCCCTACATATTTAAACTGTTTTAATAAAATGAATGGACAGATGTCCAATTTAGTATGGTGCGTTAGGGCTCGTTTATACTTCACGCTCAGAACATGTACGCGCACACATCATGGCTGCTATGAGTTCCCAGCGTTTATTTGACGCATCCTCCGAGCAGGTCCTCAGAAATTAATGCAACGTGTATGCGAGTTGCAGTACCAGCAAAAAGTCGGGGGGCGCAGTGTGATAAAAGTTGGAATGTGATGTCCGAGTCTCTGTTTACTATCTACATGTGACAGAAAGCCTCTATGTGGATCCTACGGGATCGATGTGCACACTTCGATGTTTGATGAATGCTTCGATGTAGTGAAGCAAAATGCCGACATACAGATGCAATCGTGGTGCTTTTATATTCAAGTGTCACATATTCCCAATCTTGATGACACGATACAATTTAAAAGTCTCACATATCTTTTGTGCCGTCTTTTTTTCCTGTGGTTTCCTCCTGACCTGACAGGAGCATCAAACATCAAAAGATCATCACAAAGAACACATTAAATATATAATATTCCAACTCTCTGCACATTTAGAATCTTTAGATTTACACTGGATATCACTTACATACATTAATGCATTTCGTCATGAATGTTACATTTTACAGATAAATCGTTAATTTTGTTTAAATATTGTTAATAATTACACACATGAGGGTTCCCTGCCTGGAGTCTGCGTGTTTTACGGCTGGGTTTCCACAGTGTGCTCTGGTTTCCTTCCAAAGATATCCAGATTTGGTGGCACTAAAAAGACACTAGTGTATGTGAGTGCTTGTATTCACCTTGCGATGAGCTGATGCGCCATCTAGGGATTGTTTCTGCCTCGTGCTCAATGCTAGCTGGAATGGGCACATCCCTGGATTGATGGATTTAATCATTAAACATCCTTTTCAGAGATATCGTGGTATTTGGAAATGGGGGAAATATAAAATGACCATCAATCACCCTTGGTCTGGAGCTCCATGAATGATCTTGCCTCATGGGGTGAGGATGCTCATGAGAAAGTTGAGGGGTCAGCTCAAACCTACACGGGAGGAGCTTGTTAATGATCTGAAGGTAGTTGGGACTGCAGTCACCAAGAACACCACTGGTAACACACTACGCCTTAATGCTCAAGACAGCACAAGTATAGGCCCATCTTAAGTTTGCCAGTGAACATCATTGTATCTCAGATGTTACAAGTTGCCTTGGATAAAGTCAATCAAATAGTAAGTAAAAATAATAAATAAATAGAAAGAAACGTGTAGTGTAAGACAGGAAGACATTATATTGTTAAGTAATTTACCTGGAAAATGACCTGATTTGTCTCCCTTGCAATAAAGGTTGAAACAAACGTATACTATTAAATTTAAAAAAAAACTCTGTGGGAGTTCTGCCCAGGAAATTGGGTAATGGTACTCGTTCCCACCTCCCACTCCAAATTACTGGTCCATTGGCAAGGCCCATATGCAGTTAAGGAGAGAAAGGAGCTCATCTATTATTTGGTAAAACAACCAAATCCTCAGCCGAGCAAACAGGTCTATCACGTGAACCTGTTTAAACCATGGAAGGATATGGAACCTGACCCTCCTCCGGACACCCCTGTTCCCTCTTTGCTTAGAAAGTAGACCTTAACGTCGGCCCTAATTTGACCACCCTACAGTGATGGGAGCTGGAATCAGTTATACTGTTTGTCCTGGAAGTGGTGAGTAAGAAATCCATACGGCCCTCCATGATTGTGCATGACATTGTGACTGAGCCCAGGGTGATCGTCTGAGAATGCCCATATTGACTTCGTGAGCCAAAAAGAGCAGAAGTGGAGGTGGAGATCAAGCATATGCTGGAACTGGGTGTGATAGATGAAAGTCATAGCCCACGGTCCAATTCTATTGTATTGCTCACAAAGCCTGACGAGAGTTGGCAGTTTTGCAATGACTTCTGATGGCTTAATCAAGTTTCCCAATTCAACACCTATCCAACGCCATGAGTGGACAACCTCCTCGAGTGGCTAGGACAGGCTAAATTCTTAACCACTCTTGACATGACGAAAGGGTACTGGCAAGTTCCATTAACGGACTCCGCCAAGGTTAAGACTACGTTTAGCAACCCCAGCAGTATCATGTCCTTTCATTTGGGTTGCATGGGGCACCATTTTTGTGTGAACTGTTTTACTTTGAATTTTAACTAAAACTTTTAAAAACAAAGATATTTTTGCGGAATCATTTCAGTGTGTCAGGCTTTTGTTGAATCACATTTTTATGCTAGAGCTGCTGAACGTTTTGCTGACGTACTGGCCTCGCTTGTGTTATTAGCGGCAAAGTGAGTTTTCTGTTTCCTTGGAAGTGGAGCCCTTACCCTGACTCCACCTCTCATTTCCGGGCCAGACAGATACACTTCCACACGTAGACATTTATATGTAAGATGAGCTGACTGTGCTCACCTCTTTTAAGTCAATGGGTAACTGATGTTATATACTATATAAAACTGGAAAAAAATATAATTCTTACTTAGGGGATCTGTTCAAAACGTTTTTAAAACTTGGCTGGATCTAATCAATAACATTTTAGAATAAGCGTTTATATTGGTGAGAATGACTCCCTTCTGTCTTTACTGCTCTCAAAGTTTTACTCTGGTTGTTGGCCTTCCACTCTTTCTCATGGGAAGGGATTGAATTGAATTTAGTTTTGTTAAATTGACTTGATTGTATGGAATGTTACAAGCTTTTAATAAGTTCAATAAAAGATAAAAAATGAAAAAAAAGAACAAACAAAAAAAATAAATTTACTTTTATATTACTGTGCATTTACTTTCGGGCTTATGTACATAAATATCATACTATTACATACACATGAAAACTGGCCCTTAAATTTCATCTAAAGTGGATCCTTAGTGGTCTAAGGATGGACGCAGCTAGAAAAAAAAAACGTTTTCTTACATCGATTTGCAGTTCTCTATAAAGCAGTTACCTTGCATATAACCTTAATTAAAATTGCTTTTAATTTTAAGGGATTATGGGAAATCAAGGAGCTGTTAAAATAGATACTTGAGACTCTTTGTGAGCTTTACAGTTGCAACTATCAGACAGACAGGAACCTTTATTATTCTATTTTAACTTCAATTAGCACGAGTCCACATATTTGTAATAGGTTTTCCAATTTCCTGATTCTGTACTACAGGAATTCTTGAATGTGGCCTATGTCATGAGAAACACTAAATATGAATTTAAAAAAAAACTAGAAGACATTCACTTTGCTTTCATATAGCATATTTTTGACAAAGTATATTTATAAAAAGTGTCACCTGTTCTTGTCCATCTACTACAGTATGTTACAGGCAATGACTTACGCATACCATTCAATTTGCATAACTAGACTAATTCAGCAATATATACTTTTCAAAAATATCTCTATTAATAGCTGTCTTGCACAAATCAGCAAAGTCACTAATTAAAATTGCCAGTTACAACAAGTAAATAAGTTTTTAAATTTTTTCAAAAGAACAATACTATTGTACCATGATGATAATTTTCCCAGCACTGAACAACACAAATCTGGCAACTAGTTGTCTGTACATGGGTCAGTCGCTCAATTCACTGACTAACATCTTCCTCTTATCCGGCCAAATTTATCTTTATAAAGACCTTTACAAAACTGAATTCACTCTAATCCATCATTTTGCTAAAGCTTTCACTGAATCTTATTATTTTTTTTTTTTTACCGTACATATGACCTTCATTTGGAAATGCATTGTTTTAAAAAAACAAACTAATCTTTGCAAGTCAGACTTTTCTTACTTTTTTCCCATGCAAGTTCAGATATTGTTAATTTTGGTTACTGACATTTTAAACAGTCCAGAATGTGTACTGGCAATCAAAATGTTGACTTAATATATTTCAGGGTTCTAAACTTTCCAATAATTGATTTAATAATTTATTCTCCAATCCGGACTTTGTAAATTTCCTTCACACCCTCTGGTCATCACAGTGAAATAACTACAACAGTAAAACTATAATATAATAACTATATCATACTAATAATAATATACCTATATAATAAAATATAACTGTACTATAATATCTATAATAATATAATGAAATAATATAAAATGATGATGCTTGTAAATCATGTTCCTACAGTTTTTTTTTTCTATCGAGTCAATAGTAGTGTTTAAAAAGTAAGAACAGTTGTGTTGGCTTAACTGCCCTCAAGTAACATGATGGGGCAACTGCTCTAATTCACAATAGGACTACTTAGTATGCAACCAATGCATGCTTTTATTTTTAATTTTTCTTTTTTTGTTCAAAAATTTCCAAGATTTTTACTGTTTACATGAACTTAAAGGTGAAAAATTGTTTAAATATAATTTGTCTGGATTTCAGTCTTTTCAGTAATTCAGAATTTCAGTAAACTTTTGACGCTCTCTGCATATAACACATGCAGTAATTTAAAAACTTTTTAAGCACTTTTAACTATTCATGTCCTTTTACTGAAAGTAAATAATAAAACATCAACATTTAAAATTTAATTACAATATAATTAATATAATTAAATACAGGTGTTCATGAACTCTATATAACACTATGTAAAAGGCAGGGGAGAACAATAACTTACGATCCACATATGCAGGTATAAGATGTGTGTCGCATTCCTCCACGACTATAGCAGTAATGCTGGAACAAGCTGTAAAATAAAAATATAATATGTTTAGATTTAGTTAACTCAGGCACAAGTATAATCAATATATCAGGAAGATCAACTGGAGTGAATGTACCACAACACACACACACAAATTGTTCAACTTTCAGTTAGTGTGTGATGTTCATGATTTTTGTTTAAAGGCCATTTCCTGAGTGTACTAAAGTTCTTTTTAGTGCAATTGAATAATAAAATAATGAGCTAATCAAATCAAACATATTCCCAGATATAGTAGTACTGAAATATATCACATTAACACTACTGAGCACCATCACTAAACCATCTTTTATTTTATTACAGCTTGTCCTTTTCTATGAAAATTCATTTGATTTTAGAGGACACATACAGTGGTGTGAAAAACTATTTGCCCCCTTCCTGATTTCTTATTCTTTTGCATGTTTGTCACACAAAATGTTTCTGATCATCAAACACATTTAACCATTAGTCAAATATAACACAAGTAAACACAAAATGCAGTTTGTAAATGGTGGTTTTTATTATTTAGGGAGAAAAAAAAATCCAAACCTACATGGCCCTGTGTGAAAAATTAATTGCCCCCTGAACCTAATAACTGGTTGGGCCACCCTTAGCAGCAATAACTGCAATCAAGCATTTGCGATAACTTGCAATGAGTCTATTACAGCGCTCTGGAGGAATTTTGGCCCACTCATCTTTGCAAAATTGTTGTAATTCAGCTTTATTTGAGGGCTTTCTAGCATGAACCGCCTTTTTAAGGTCATGCCATAGCATCTCAATTGGATTCAGGTCAGGACTTTGACTAGGCCACTCCAAAGTCTTCATTTTGTTTTTCTTCAGCCATTCAGAGGTGGATTTGCTGGTGTGTTTTGGGTCATTGTCCTGTTGCAGCACCCAAGATCGCTTCAGCTTGAGTTGACGAACAGATGGCCGGACATTCTCCTTCAGGATTTTTTGGTAGACAGTAGAATTCATGGTTCCATCTATCACAGCAAACCTTCCAGGTCCTGAAGCAGCAAAACAACCCCAGGCCATCACACTACCACCACCATATTTTACTGTTGGTATGATGTTCTTTTTCTGAAATGCTGTGTTCCTTTTACGCCAGATGTAACGGGACATTTGCCTTCCAAAAAGTTTAACTTTTGTCTCATCAGTCCACAAGGTATTTTCCCAAAAGTCTTGGCAATCATTGAGATGTTTCTTAGCAAAATTGAGACGAGCCCTAATGTTCTTTTTGCTTAACAGTGGTTTGCGTCTTGGAAATCTGCCATGCAGGCCATTTTTGCCCAGTCTCTTTCTTATGGTGGAGTCGTGAACACTGACCTTAATTGAGGCAAGTGAGGCCTGCAGTTCTTTAGATGTTGTCCTGGGGTCTTTTGTGACCTCTCGGATGAGTCATCTCTGCGCTCTTGGGGTAATTTTGGTCGGCCGGCCACTCCTGGGAAGGTTCACCACTGTTCCATGTTTTTGCCATTTGTGGATAATGGCTCTCACTGTGGTTCGCTGGAGTCCCAAAGCTTTAGAAATGGCTTTATAACCTTTACCAGACTGATAGATCTCAATTACTGCTGTTCTCATTTGTTCCTGAATTTCTTTGGATCTTGGCATGATGTCTAGCTTTTGAAGTGCTTTTGGTCTACTTCTCTGTGTCAGGCAGCTCCTATTTAAGTGATTTCTTGATTGAAACAGGTGTGGCAGTAATCAGGCCTGGGGGTGGCTACGGAAATTGAACTCAGGTGTGATACACCACAGTTAGGTTATTTTTTAACAAGGGGGCAATTACTTTTTCACACAGGGCCATGTAGGTTTGGATTTTTTTTCTCCCTAAATAATAAAAACCATCATTTAAAAACTGCATTTTGTGTTTACTTGTGTTATATTTGACTAATGGTTAAATGTGTTTGATGATCAGAAACATTTTGTGTGACAAACATGCAAAAGAATAAGAAATCAGGAAGGGGGCAAATAGTTTTTCACACCACTGTATGTCAAAAAAATGAATGTACTTTTAAATTTATTTTTAATCCTTGTACTAAAAAAAACAAAAAACAACAGTTATTTCGAGTCGAAACAATAATAAGAGAGATGGTTGATGAAACAATCTGTTCACTGTTGGCATCAGAGTTTACTTTTTAGGCAGCTGCCACTTACATCTATTGTCTTATGTTTGTGGATTGCTTGTATGTTAATAATGTATGGAATTCTTGATTAGTTTGTTTATGAGAAGGGTAACTGGACCTGTATGTACATTCTTGGGACTTTACATTAAAAGTCTCAAAAATGTAAATAGATTAAGTGGAGGAATTAGAGATGGATGTTTAGGAAAAGCTCTGTGGGTGATGCCTTTTCAGCAGCATATTTCACCGCTATTCACTACAAATGTTGTAATGCTAATCCCAGATATGCATTCTCATAGAAATCGCATCTGGCACTGCAACACTAGGGATAATGAAATAGATGGTGCTGTCTCTTATCCAAAGTGAGGTGTGAGGCACAGCCAATGGTGTCAACATACAGGCAGTGTAAGAGGCAGAACTGCATGGGAGGAGCTGTAGAATACTGTAGTGACTGGAGACAACATGAATGATGTGACACATATAAACTTGGGTGGATGTAATTTAGCAGCAGCTCATCTAGGAATAAACATATTTTGACAACTGAGCATCTTCAATGACTCAATTCATGTATCATATTTAAAACAGGTAAGCTTCTGCAGTTATGAAAAATCAGCCCATGTAAAAATGGAAAAAACATGCAAACTACATATACACCTTGACCAGGCTAGCAATGAAACCTGAGCTCATGGCACTGTATAACTGGAATACTAGCTGTGCTCCACTCCTCAACTGACATTAAAACATCAGTACTAAAAATTCTAATTAAAACAAAATGTATACGTGTACCATCGGCTTGATGGATAGCATTGACTGCATGCATCTCCTTGTCACTGCAATGACACCAATAGTAACACAGCAATATACATTCTGATCCACATATTAAGAAGTTTGTGGTTCTTTTATTCTATAAATTTACTGATTTGATCGCTAGATATTACTATGTAAGATAATAACAAATAAAATAATAATTTTGAATTGAAGACATCAAAATCTGACTTCAATACTTTATATTTCTTAAACTGGAATTGCATGTCATTGATGCAGGTTGCTGAACTTCCCACCTCCTTGGGCACAAAAAGATAGCAATACTGTTTTTATTTTTCCAGTTTAAATACTGACCAAATTTGAGGGGAGTGTAGCCACTCAAGCTTGACAAATCTGTCAAACAAACAAGCTGCATGTTTTTAGATAGATAGAGATAGAGATAGAGATAGATAGATACTTTATTAATCCCAGGGGGAAATTCACATATTCCAGCAGCAAAAATATTAAATTAAAGAGTAAAAAAAAAAAAAAAAAAAAATGCAGAAAAAAAAACAAACAAAAACTTGAATAATGTTCAACGTTTACCCCCTCTGGTGGAATTGAAGAGTCGCATAGTTTGGGGGAGGAATGACCTTCTCAGTCTATCAGTGGAGCAGGACAGTGACAGCAGTCTGTATACCAGGAGAAGGTGGGAGCGGAAGATGAAATCATCTATATGCTACATCGATCCCTCTCCCACTTGGACAGAGGCAGTGGTGCTGTAAGAATTATGTTTCTAGACTTCTCTAGCGCCTTCAACACCATCCAACCTCTGCTCCTTAGGGACAAGCTGACAGAGATGGGAGTAGATTCATACCTGGTGGCATGGATCGTGGACTATCTTACAAACAGACCTCAGTATGTGCGTCTCGGGAATTGCAGATCTGACATTGTGGTCAGCAACACAGGAGCGCCGCAGGGGACTGTACTTTCTCCAGTCCTGTTCAGCCTATATACATCGGACTTCCAATATAACTCAGAGTCCTGCCACGTGCAAAAGTTTGCTGACGACACTGCTATCGTGGGCTGCATCAGGAATGTGCAGGAGGAGGAGTATAGAAACCTCATCAAGGACTTTGTTAAATGGTGCGACTTAAACCACCTACAACTGAACACCAGCAAAACCAAGGAACTGGTGGTGGATTTTAGGAGACCCAGGCCCCTCATGGACCCCGTGATCATCAGAGGTGACTGTGTGCAGAGGGTGCAGACCTATAAATACCTGGGAGTGCAGCTGGACGATAAATTGGACTGGACTGCCAATACTGATTATCTGTACAAGAAAGGACAGAGCCGCCTGTACTTCCTTAGAAGACTGGTGTCCTTCAACATCTGCAGTAAGATGCTGCAGATGTTCTATCAGATGGTTGTGGCGAGTGCCCTCTTCTACGCAGTGGTGTGCTGGGGAGGCAGCATTAAGAAGAAGGATGCCTCACGCCTGGACAAACTGGTGAGGAAGGCAGGCTCTATTGTTGGCATAGAGCTGGACGGTCTGACTTAGTAAATTCTTCAAGTTTTGTAGAAGCAACTACTCGCTGACAACTAAAAGGACATCTGTGACTGATAGTCAATTATGGCCAATGAAATTCTCAGAAATCGTCACTGGCAAGTGATGAGGCTTTGTTGTTCACACTCAGTTTTGACTAAAAGCTGAAATTATTCAATGAAATTCATAGAATACACCAGTTGATTGCGAGATCCTGAAGGCTGCAGTGAGGGGTACTTGCACATGTACATGAATCAATGTTCGTTTCTAAATTTCAATTATAACTGAATGGTTTTAAGCAGCATGCTGGCATGTGTGCTCAAAAATGACAATTAGAAAAACTAGTTTTGCTTTCATTTTATTGTTAGTTAATGGAATTATACTTTTGTTTACATGCTCTATTTAATTTTTTGTTAACAAGAAAACCACTGCTTTATATTGATTTGTTGCAGACATTTAAATTATATACTTGCTTCATGTACAGATAACGACATATCTGAAATTCTATATGGTATATACAGTTTCAAGCAGGCTATCTAGAAACTCTGACTGTACAACACACAAACTCAGATTTTCAGTTTATTATGTATTGTTGTTTTACAGAATCCTGTTGTAACTTTACTTCATTGTTTCATATTAACTTTGCTCCCATGATGCAGATTAAAAAATTGGAGATATAATTATTGTACATGAAGTGTGTTTGTAATGAGAAAGAAGGAAAGACACTGCTCCCTTTTTAAACCTTCTTTCTGCCGCTATATTTTACATCACCACAACATTTTAATCTTCATTTTTTTTTCAAGACTTTTATTGAATTTATTAAAAGCATGTAACATTCCATACAATTAAGTCAAAATTAACAAAACTAAATTCTATTCAATTCCACCTCCACCCATGAGAAACACAAAAAGGCCAACAGCCACAGTAAAACTTTTTAGAGTAGTATAGAGGAAAAGCAGTCTTTCTCCCCAATATAAGTGCTTATTCTAAAATATTACTGATTAGATCCTGCCAGGTTTTAAAAAAGTTTTGAACAGATCCTCTAAGTAAGAATTCAATTTTTTCTCATTTCAAATAGTATATAACTTCAGTTACCCACTGACTTAACAGAGGTGGGTTAGGATTCTTCTACTTGAGCAAGATGCATCTACGTGCGAATAGTGAAGAAAAGACAATTACAGTTTGTCCTTCTCCACCTTAAATCCATCTGGGAGGACACCAAACTCAGCTATTAATGGATTGGGAGTGATTGTGACATCAAGGCACTCTGATAAACATTTAAATTTTTTTATGCAGCATGAGGCTAATTTAGTGCACGCCCAAAACATGTGGCCACAGTGAAGCTGGAGCTCGATTGCAACATTCGCAGGTTGGATTTTGCCCTGGAAACATTTTGGACAATTTTAAACAAGATAGATGTGCTTGATAAAAAAAAAAAATTAATTGAATGCTTTACGCATATGAAGCGCAAGTGAATTCTGTGCATGGTTGCCTTCTACTCCCTTTCTGAAATATTGAGTAAGAGATCCTTTTCCCACTTTGAAAGGAAGGGACTTTAAAAAGGTTTTATATATCACAGAAATGCTGTCTGAGTCTTCAAAACTGATCAATATCTCTTCTGGAATATAATTAGGTGGGAGGTGAGGAAAATTGGGCTGTTTTTGTTTATCAAAGTTTCTAATTTGGAGATAGTGGAAAAATTGTGATGATGGGAAACTTAGAGTGTAATTGTTCATAGGATGCAAAGACATCATTTACTTAATATACAAATCTGTAAATGATTTAATCCCATATGTTTTCCAAACATTAAAAACTGTGTAGGTTCGAGTGGGTGAAAAAAAGGTAGTTATCATGTAGAGGCGCCAGGGATAAAATATTCTCTAACTTGAAGTGCTTCCTACACTGGTTCCATATTCTGAGTGAATGGAGGAGAATTGGGTTGTTAGTATATTGACAATACCTTGTATTTACTGGCGTACAAAGCAAGGAGCTGTAGGATTTCTGCAGACCAAGCTAGTGTGTGTTCATCTATTTGTGTCAGTGTCCAGGTTTTTATAGCTAGTATGTTTGCCACCCAGTAATAACACTGAAAATTAGGTAGAGCCATGCCACCTTCTCATTTAGGTCATTGTAGGGTCAACCTTTAGATGCGTGGATATTTCAAATTCCAAATAAATAAGGTTATGATTGAATCTAATTTCTTAAAAAAATATTTGTTAATGTATATGGGGATGTTTTGAAATAGAAATGTAAGCTTAGGAGGATATTTATCTTGATAGTGTTATTTCTCCCTGCTAAAGTAAGAATGAGGGTAGACCATTTATGCACGTCTTGTTTAACTTTGTCCATGCAAGCAGCAAAGTTTTGTTGAAAAAGAGCTTTATATTTACTTGTGTGGTTTACCCCAAGAAATTTAAAGTGATCTGCAATGATAAGGGGGAAGGTGTCCAATCTAATGCTGTTTGCTAGAGAATTCACTGGAAAAACACACTTCTGATCAAATGAATTTTGAGTTCAAATATCTTTTGAAATTCTGCTAATACAGTTAGGGCTGCAGGCACTGAATTTTGTGGGTCATTATATATATATATATATACATACATACATATATATATATTAGTGCCATATCATCTGCATATAGTGATATTTTCTGGTAAAGTCCTGCTCTGACATCCCTTTTATTTCTGATGCATTTCGAAAGTAAACAGCCAATGGCTCAGTGGTGACTGCAAATAGCAGTAGTGACAAGGGGAATTCTTGTCTAGTACCGTGTTCTAATTTGACATAATCGGAGATAGTGTTGTTAATACAAACCGAGGCTTCTAGACTTGTATACAGTAGTGATCCATGTACACATGTTTGGGCCAAACCCAATTTTATGCTAAGTGGTGAATAGGTAATCCCATTCAACCATATCAAAAGCTTTTTCTGCATCCAAAGATTACATCTCTGGAGTATTGGGACTTTATTGGTGAATATATTACATTAAATAGGCATAGAAGATTGGAAGCCAAATGTCTACCTTTAATAAATCCGATTTGGTCTTGTGATATTACTGAAGGGAGCACTTTGTAAATCCTTCTAGCTAGGACTCTGGAGAGTATCTTAACATCAATATTCAGAAGTGAGACTGGTCTGTATGATGCACATTGCAAGAAGTCCTTATTTTGCTTAGAAAAAACGGTAATTGTGAAAAGTTTGAGGTAGAATTTTATTGTCTCTAACTTCTGTAAATGTTGCTAATCAGAATCAGAAAACTTTATTAATCCCGAAGGAAATTACTTATGTTACTACTTAAAAAAAGACAAGGGACATGTTACGCTAAGAGACAGTATAAAAGTAATCATGTAAATATAATAAAGTATAATATATGTAAGTATCAAACTAAAGTACACAGTGTTGCACTTTAAGTTAATATTGCACATTTTGAGAACAAATAAGGTTATTCTAATGGGAAGAGCAGACAATTTATTGCACAAGAACAGATAGTATGTTGCACATTTCAAGTACTTGAAAAATGTACCTGGATATCCAATAAAGAAAAGGGTAATAGCTTAAAGTGTGGGTGAGTGACCGGAAAAGGAGTAATAGAGTCTGATGGCTGTGGGGAGGAAGGATTTCCTGTGACGTTCAGTGGAGTACTTGATGCTAGTAGTCTACTGCTGAAAACACTCCTCTGTCCAACCACAACACTATGAAGTGGGTGATTAGCATTTTCAATAATAGACCGATGCCTAGACAACATTCTCTGATCTGCCACAGTTTCCAAGCTGTCCAGTTTCTCTCCTACCACAGAGGCAGCGTTCTGAATTAGTTTGCTTAGTCTCCTGATGTCTGCCACTTTCATGCTGCTCCCCCAGCATGCCACAGCGAAGAAAATGGCACTGGCCACCACGCTGTCATAGAACATCCACAACATAGTATTGCTGACACTAAAAGATCTAAGCTTGCGTAGGAAATACAGCCTACGTTGACCCTTCTTGTATATAGTCGGCGAGTTTCTGGACCAGTCTAGCTTATTGCTCATATGCACCCCTAGATACTTGTATTCCTCAACGATCTCCACCTCCACACCCCTCATAGACAGGGGAGTGGCTGGAGATCGCGATCTTCTTGAATCAACTACCAGTTCTTTAGTTTTACTGGTGTTGATCTGCAGTTGATTCAGCTCACACTAGTCAACAAACCTGTCCACTACCTTCCTGTATTCTGTCTCGTCTCAATGTCTGATACTACCAACTATTGCAGAGTCATCAGAGGATTTCTGCAGATGGCAGCCCTCTGTGTTGTAACTAAAATCTGTAGTGTACAGGGTGTAGAGGAATGGTGACAGAATTGTCACTTGTGGAGCACCAGTGCTACACAGCACAGTGTCAGACACAGAGCCCTGCGGTTTGTGTAGCCGTACAAACTGTGACCTTCCCGTCAGATAGTCCATGATCCACGGTACTAAGGGGAGCTAACTTAATTGAGAATTTTTTATTAAATTCAGTAGTGTAGCCATCAGGGCCTGCTGCTTTCCCATTCTGCAGTGAGTGTAAAGCATCTGGTAATTCAAATAGTGCCAGAGGTTTATCCAATTCCTCTGCACCAAGAGTATCTAGTTGTGGTAACTGTAATGCATCCAAAAACACATTAGGTTGTGTCTTGTCTTCTTCAAACTGAGTAGAATGTAAGAACTTTTAATGCACACGTTTAGGGACTACTATATTTTTATGGTCAATGATTTTGTCTCGGTCTGTGCTGGTAATTACTGGTATTGCATTGGAAACTTCACACTTGTGGCTTTGTTGAGCTAAAATCTTATTAACCTTCGCTCCGGTTTCATAATAATGATGTACTGATTTCAAAATTAGTTGTTGTTTCTTTAGCTGCCAAGAGGTTGAGTTCTGTATGTAAAGTCTGTCTTTTCCTGTGAAGTGCCTCATTTGGAAACCTGGCATGTTCTTGATCTATTCTGGTTATTTCACTGATTAGCTCTGATACCTTCTTGATTTCCGATTTATTTTTGTGGGAAAGATATGAAATAATCTGTCCTATTAAGAAAGTCTTTAGAGTTTCCTAGAGTATTCCTACATAGGCCTCTGAGGATGTATTTATCTCTAAAAAAAAGTTTGCTTGGATATAAATTCTGTGCAGTTCTCGTCTGGTAATAAAAGTGGCTTAAGACGCCAGCTGCGAGATGAGTATGTGGGGCATAGTGATTTAACTCTATGATCAAAGGGGCATGGTTGGAGATGACAGTAGCGTTATACTTACAAGATATAATCGTAGACAAGAAATTGTTATCTACAGTTAGGTCCATAAATATTTGGACAGAGACAACTTTTTTCTAATTTTGGTTCTGTACATTACCACAATGAATTTTAAATGAAACAACTCAGATGCAGTTGAAGTGTAGACTTTCAGCTTTAATTCAGTGGGGTGAACAAAACGATTGCATAAAAATGTGAGGCAACTAAAGCATTTTTTTAACACAATCCCTTCATTTCAGGGGCTCAAAAGTAATTGGACAAATTAAATAACTGGAAATAAAATGTTCATTTCTAATACTTAGTTGAAAACCCTTTGCTGGCAATGACAGCCTGAAGTCTTGAACTCATGGACATCACCAGATGCTGGGTTTCCTCCTTTTTAATGCTCTGCCAAGCCTTTACTGCAGCAGCTTTCAGTTGCTGTTTGTTTGTGGGCCTTTCTGTCTGAAGTTTAGTCTTCAACAAGTGAAATGCATGCTCAATTGGGTTAAGATCAGGTGACTGACTTGGCCATTCAAGAATTTTCCACTTCTTTGTTTTAATAAACTTTGGGTTGCTTTGGCTGTATGTTTTGGGTCATTGTCCATCTGTATCATGAAACGCCGCCCAATCAATTTGACTGCATTTAGCTGGATTTGAGCAGACAGTATGTCTCTGAACACCTCAGAATTCATTCGGCTGCTTCTGTCCTGTGTCACATCATCAATAAACACTAGTGTCCCAGTGCCACTGGCAGCCATGCACGCCCAAGCCATCACACTGCCTCCACCGTGTTTTACAGATGATGTGGTATGCTTTGGATAATGAGCTGTTCCACACCTTCTCCATACTTTTTTCTTGCCATCATTCTGGTAGAGGTTGATCTTGGTTTCATCTGTCCAAAGAATGTTTTTCCACAACTGCGCTGGCTTTTTTAGATTTTCTTTAGCAAAGTCCAATCTAGCCTTTCTATTCTTGAGGCTTATGAGTGGCTTGCACCTTGCAGTGCACCCTCTGTATTTACTTTCATGCAGTCTTCTCTTTATGGTAGACTTGGATATCGATATGCCTACCCCCTGGAGAGTGTTGTTCACTTGGTTGGCTGTTGTGAAGGGGTTTCTCTTCACCATGGAAATGATTCTGCGATCATCCACCACTGTTGTCTTCCGTGGACGTCCAGGTCTTTTTGCTTTGCTGAGTTCACAAGTGCTCACTTTCTTTCTCAGGATGTACCAAACTGCAGATTTTGCCACTCGTAATAATGTAGCAATTTCTCGGATGGGTTTTTTCTGTTTTCACAGCTTAAGGATGGCTTCTTTCACCTGCATGGAGAGCTCCTTTGACCGCATGTTGTCTGTTCACAGCAAAATCATCCACATGCAAGCGCCACACCTCAAATCAACTCCAGGCCTTTTATCTGCTTAATTGATAATGACATAACGACGGACTTGCCCACACCTGCCCATGAAATAGCCTTTGAGTCAATTGTCCAATTATTTTTGAGCCCCTGAAATGAAGGGATTGTGTTAAAAAATGCATTCGTTGCCTCACATTTTTATGTAATTGTTTTGTTAAAGCTGAAAGTCTGCACTTCAACTGCATCTGAGTTGTTTCATTTAAAATTCATTGTGGTAATGTACAGAACAGAAATTAGAAAAAAGTTGTCTCTGTCCAAATATTTATGGACCTAACTGTATAAAGGAATAATCAATTCTTGAGTAACAGTGATGCACTGGTGAGCAAAAGGAATATGCTCTTGAATTTGGGTTTAGAAATCTCCAGGGGTCTGATAAATTGTGATCAGTTACTATAATTGTTTTTGCAGTGTTAGATGTAATTTTCATCAGTTTCAATGTAGCACAAATTGTACTAGTTTCTGTGTTTTCCTGCTCTTCCAAGAGTTTCCACTTTATGTTGGATTCCACTGTCTTTGTGTACTTGATAGTTTACACTGAACTCAGGAGAAACTATTTGTTTACTGATCAATGAATATCCTCCATTTCCTCAGAAACAGTGTCTATGTCTCTATTATTTCCCTCTATTATTTTGTGTATTTATACATATCCTGTGGAATTCTGCACTGTTGACAAATTATCTATTTCTTGAATACCCATGTTCCTTAACTTTGTAAAGTCCGGCATACAAAATAATAGCCAGAACATTCAAAGTTTTTGAAGCTAAAGTGTTTGTAAGAAACTTTTGACAACAAAAAATAAAAATAAAATTGAAAAAATAATTTTCATATATGATCATTTTCTGTAACATTTTTAATTCACAATGCATTTATATCAAATTATTGATCACAACATGAAATTTTTAGAACCCTTATCTTATTTTGTATTGTGGTAAGAAAAAACAGTTTCTGTCTTAGTTCAAGCACAGATTGCATTTCCCACAGTTAGACTAGGGGTGGGCGGTATGACCAAAATTCTATATCACAGTATTTTTCTAAATTATCCCGGTTTCACGGTATTCGACGGAATTTTTTTCCCCATGCATGAGTGGATGTTAACCACATTTTCCACTGCAATTACTGCAGTAGACCGGCTAAGAATAACCTGTTAGACTGTTACGAGAATTGTACATTGTATAAAAAAACATTTTAATGTGCACACAAGTATTAATACAGGTTTGCATGGCCCCATAAAGTGATAGTTTTCAAGGGGGTGACACTAATGAAGAGAAGGAATCACATTGCATGACAGTTGCAGTCAAAATATAGAACCTTTTTATTGAACAAATTTTGCAAAAACTTAAACTATGATTTTGACAACATATTTTCAACCATCCAAAGAGGCATTTAGACTTAGTAAAATATCCAGAGGTGCTTGTCAAAATTTGTATTGCACTGAACATGTCTTAGAAAAGTAATAAATAGTAAATATTTTTTGTGAACCAACTACACTGTTAATGTTAACTATCTCTGTCCACTGACATGTTAAAGTGACTTTTTCAACAACTTTACCATCAATAAACTGCATAATATTTAAACTAATAAATAATAACAATAAAATAAATAATAGTATTATTACTGATAGCTGCACTATTACTTCAAGACTTCAAGCCCAGGTGCATTACACAGTATTCACCAAATTAAAATAAAATAAAATAAAACAAGTACAACTTTGTGATGACATCCTTACCAGCTGTACCATCATTTAGGGAAACTGCATTAATATGGACCTTGCTTCAAGCTATGCTATATACATAAATAAAATAACTGCAACTTGCATTTACTGTATAATGCTATTTGTGGTATAGCCCTACGGAAGTACATTAGGGCCACGGTGAAGAAAAAAAAATACAGTAAAGAGGGAAGAAAAAAAACAAACTACCGGTATATGTCAAGAATAAAGTCGACATGCTGACTTTATTCTCGACATTTCCACTTTAATTTTGACGCTTATATCAAGATTAAAGTCAACATTTCCACTTTATTTTCATAGTTTACTTCATAGTTAAAGTACCCTAAGTTCTTGTCTATAAGCCGGACTCATGTATTAGCCGGAGACCAAAAATCATACGAATTTTTAAAATAAAATCGTATCATAGATAAGCCGGACTCATGGATAAGCCGAACGTACTATAACCTATAACTAATAGAAGGGAGGGAGGTCAGTGGTCTCACTTGCGCCCATTTAATTTCTTTAAGGGGGGAGAGAGTGTGAGATATTGCCGTCTCTCTCACTCCCCGCATGGCGCGGTTGGAGCGGCCGGAGTGCGTTCTTTCTGCTCTGGGCGTCGCCGAGTCAACAAGAGCGCGTAGCGGTCATTTAAATTGTGATTTTATATGTAAGCATATTTAAATATATATCGCGGATTTCTGCGGACAATGGGTCTTTTAATTTCTGGTACATGCTTCCTCAGTTGGTTTGCCCAGTTGATTTCATACAAGGGACGCTATTGGCAGATGGCTGATAAGCTACCCGGCTTACTGTTCTCTCTCTCTTGCGCTGACTATCTGTGATCCTAACATATGGGGATTGAGCAGGGGGGCTGTTTGCACACCTAGACGATACGGACGCTCGTCTAAAAATGCTGAAAGATTATCTTCACGTTGCTATCTTTTGTAAAGCTGATTCCTGAAAAGACATGCTGCACAGTGCTTCGCATACTTAAAAGCTCGAAGGGCACGTATTGATTTTTGACTGAAAAACAAACTCTGTCTCTCTCTCTCTTTGTCTGCTCCTGACGGAGGGGGTGTGAGCTGCCGCCTTCAACAGCTTTGTGCTGCGGTGCTTCGCATACTTAAAAGCCAAACAGACATATTGATTTGTTTGCTTCACTCCTTTGAAGAGGAAGATATGTTTGCATTCTTTTAATTGTGAGACGGAACTGTCATCTCTGTCTTGTCATGGAGCACAGTTTAAACTTTTGAAAAAGAGACAAATGTTTGTTTGCAGTGTTTGAATAACGTTCCTGTCTCTCTACAACCTCCTGTGTTTCTGCGCAAATCTGTGACCCAAGCATGACAATATAAAAATAACCATATAAACATATGGTTTCTACTTCGCGGATATTCTTATTTCGCGGGTGGCTCTGGAACGCAACCCCCGCGATGGATGTATAAGCCGGACTTATGTATAAGCCGATATTCTATTTTTTCATTTTCACAACTTTTTTCCTTAGATAAGCCGCGGCTTATTGACAAGAACTTAGGGTAGAATGTCATAAACTAAACTTCATCCTAAAATCAATGTTTAATTTACTTGATTTTCTCAAACCCCGTCATAAGTTAATGCAGCACATTAAATGCTTTGTGTTGTGTTCCCCGACCCAGTTGTTAATCACTATGCTTCTTAAACTGACTTCCTATGCAGTAAGAGGAGGCAGCAATTACCGCACAGAATCCATTCATTTCATAGTATTCCTGCTCTCTAAAAATTTAGAATGCTAAGATAAATACTTGATATCATTTTCATGATGAAATGCATTAAAGCAGGTATTAAACAAGCACGGTAGTGAGGCGGTAGTGCTGCTCCCTGGCAGTAAGGGGTCCCCAGGTGTAAGTTCAGTGTAGGGACCTTTATGGCAGGTGTGACGAGGCTCCAAAAAACTGTATGTATGAATAGCTATCGCACAGGTTTAGCTTAAATATTGTGTAAATGTTGGGATTGTGATCTGGTGGTCGGAGACACGCACACAGAATTCAATGCATGTTCTTCTGAGCGGGCTTTCTTTATTGCACGCGTGCTGTCTCTATCTGACGTACCAAAACCCCAAATCCTATCCGTCCTTTTTCTTTCTCCACATAACCAATCACCACACGATAAACGTCTTTGTGAAATTAAAACTAGTTATAAACTTAGTGTTCAGAACTTTAAAAATATCTTCGTTATACATGTTTAATTATGCCATCCATTCAGAGTTGTGCCCATCGAAGGATGAATACAAGCAAAACATACACTAGCAGGGTCAATATAGCACAACAAAACCCCACATCCTACATGACTTTGAAAGGAAACTGAAGTGCCGAGTAAACCCACCAGAAAAACATGCAAATGCAAGGCAGGCACGCCGTCGTGCCCCCATATGATTAATGCATGCTTTAATGCATTTCACCATGAAAAGTATATGAAGTATTTATCTTAGCATTCTAAATGTTCAGAGAGCAGGAAGATCATGAAGTGAATGTATTCTGTGTGGCGATTGCTGCTGGCGCCTCCTCTTAGTGCAAGAAGAAGTCAGTTTAAGAATCACTTAACACAAAGCATTTAATGTGCTATATAACTTATGACAGGGTTTGAAAACATGTCGTCACACTATTACACAGTACCCAGGTACATTACACTGTATTGAAAACAAATAAAACAAGTACAACTTGGCTTGCAGTATTATCCAGTAGTATAGAAACAGTATTTACATATCTGACCTTTTAAAACTAAAGTATCTCCAGGCTCTCTGTCCATTTTCACCACGCAGCATTCCTATGCTACCGCCCACTATTTGGTGGTGTAGCAGTGAAAAAGGTCCCCACTTGAACAGTTTCCTGCTGCGCCACGTTCCGAACGCCGTTTAGGCAATTTAAACCGGTGTTGCGGTATAAGAAAAATCCATATCATAAAAAAAATAAAAAATGGTTTACGGTATGAACCGGTATACCACCCAGCACTACAGTAGACATGTGAGAAATAATTTCCTGGGCAGCGCTTGCATCTCTGTCAGGTTTCCCATGTTGGGAAATAATCAGTGCCATCCTTTTTTTCCACATCAGAAAGCACACTACAAGTTGGCCTTTTGCAAGGTGGTGTTGCTTCTGGTTCTGGAGAGGATAGTGGTCTGCTATATCTTGGCCTTCTTCCTGGGTTTGTGAAAGAAGTGCCATGGATTTCTTTGAATGCTCCAGTTTCTTCTGGTCTCTTCTGTAGAGGATCTGTTCATTGATGACTGCCCTTGTGACAGTGTGCCACCAAATGTACATCTACCATCACTGGAATCTGAAGCTGAACTTGTAAAGTGCAGACAGCATATCAAGGACTTCAACTCCTTCTATGAATTTGTTGTAGTTCTCAACACTAGCTAGTCTGAGAACCATTATTTCTTTGGCAGTTGTCTCAACTGATTTTCCCTGTTTCTGTACACTGTACCAGCCTGCTTGTTCTGCAATTTCACATAGTATTTCAGCAATAACAAAATGCTTGAAATACACATATGGTGTCCAGTCTGAACTATGTTCAAAGGGTTCATCAACATATTCATAAAAGTCAATGTCTGGAGGATCAAATTCCACTTTTTCCATCTTTTGACTTTGCCCTTTGCTGACTCCTTTGGTGTTTTTGGGCCCTCTACTTCTGTGCTCATCTGGTCTACACTTTCACCTTGCAGTTCTTCTTAATTACTACTAGTTGAGTTTCCCTCTGCAAGCATTACATTAGGAGTCCATTCCTCATCATTATCATCATTTGCATCTTCCCCTAACTGTTTCACGTCACTTAAACTGCCACTACAATCAAGTGCAAGGCATCTTCAGTGCTGTACTTTTAACCATCTAAAATTACACACCAAAATCAAATTACTGTATACTCTGTGTTTGTTCTTTGAATCAGTCAACATAACAGATTAAAAAAAAATTTTTTTTTGATAAATACAAATTAATGAAAACTGACAAGAAAAGTATCAGCAAGTGAAACAATGCAATGTTCAACAGATTATCAAACAGTTTGCATATATAGAAAATTAATATAAATGTCTCCATTTCCTCTCTAAACATATTCTAAAATGACGCTTCAATCAGTCATTTAACTATCAAAACTATTTTGCATTGTTGTAAATATAATGCATACTGCATCACAAAATGCAATAGAAATGATTGATGAATATATTGCTAAATTACCCTATATACCTGCAATATCATATGAGACACACACTTTCAAAATGTTACTATAAAATAAGTATTTATAAGTTGTTTTGAGCCATTAACCCTGCATTTTGAAATATTAGCCACACTATAAAAATTCTACCTGTAACTTTTTCAAACAGAGCAAACATTTCCCCAAAACGTTTTTCTGCGTCTCCACCTTGAGACAAATCATTTTCAAAATAGCATTTAAATGCCATTTTTATGCCTGTAGTACACAGATATTCCAGCAGATGGTAGAAGACATGAATCTGCTTGTATACAACTGGCTTTTCAGGAACGTTTGAGAATGTTAATGTTGTACAAGTTTGAGATTCACCATGTAGCAAACATGATATAAAAGGCGATACAGGGTTCTTGAGTGATTGACGGATACATAAATACCTCCATGTCGTACAAACATAACATTTTAGCATACCATAACGCCATAACATCTTGCTCAGTCAAGTAATTTATTGTATACCTTGTCTCCAATTTTGTACTTTTTATCTATAGGGTGCAGCTATTTTCCCAAGAGCTCTGTGTATCCTGTCTGAATATTTGTCTTTATTTACAGTTAAATCCACTTTGTATATTTTCTTTTTGTGAGCTTTAGGTATATTGCAATCCCCAAACATCCTATGCTACCAATGTTAGTATTCAATAAGCACACCAATTTGAATGTGAAATATGAATTTTACTTTAAAAGACGTAAACACGAGCCATTCAAAAACTACTACTTCCCAATTACAAGTATGCACATGTGTACAGTAATCCCTCCTCCATCGCGGGGGTTGCATTCCAGAACCCCCCGCGAAAGGTGAAGATCCGAGAAGTAGAAACCATATGCTTATATGGTTATTTTTATATTGTCATGCTTGGGTCACAGATTTGCACAGAAACACAGGAGGTTGTAGAGAGACAGGAACATTATTCAAACACTGCAAACAAACATTTGTCTCTTTTTCAAAAGTTTAAACTGTGCTCCATGACAAGACAGAGATGACAGTTCCGTCTCACAATTAAAAGAATGCAAACATATCTTCCTCTTCAAAGGAGTGCACGTCAGGAGCACAGAATGTCAGAAAGAGAGAGAAAAGCAAACAAATCAATAGGGCTGTTTCGCTTTTAAGTATGCGAAGCACCGTGCGGCACAAAGCTGTTGAAGGCGGCAGCTCACACCCCCTCTGTCAGGAGCAGAGAGAGAGAGAGAGAGACAGAGAAAAACAAACAATCAAAAATCAATACGTGCCCTTCGAGCTTTTAAGTATGCGAAGCACCGTGCAGCATGTCGCTTCACGAAGCAGCTGCACAGAAGGGAGCAAAGTGAAGATAATCTTTCAGCATTTTTAGACGAGTGTCCCTATCGTCTAGGTGTGCGAACAGCCCCCCTGCTCAATCCCCCTACGTCAGGATCAGAGAATGTCAGAGCAAGAGAGAGAGAGAGAGAGAAAAGTATGTTGGGTAGCTTCTCAGCCATCTGCCAATAGCGTCCCTTGTATGAAATCAACTGGGCAAACCAACTGAGGAAGCATGTACCAGAAATTAAAAGACCCATTGTCCGCAGAAATCTGTGTACCAGCAAAAAATCCGCGATATATATTTAAATATGCTTACATATAAAATCCGCGATAGAGTGAAGCCGCGAAAGGCGAAGCGCAATATAGCGAGGGATTACTGTACTAGGAACTGTATTGCCTTAAAGATGACAACAACAAAAATCAATCTGAGTATGTTTACAATAATAATTACCTTAACAAGAAGGTCCAATTTTTGGGTTGTCAGTAATGTAGCCTAACTTACCCAATGAAGGCAAAATAATTCTCCAGGCAACTCCATAAAAAGGTGACTGAAAAGAACAAGTCAGGGGATGGATACGAGAAAATATCCATGTCACTAGAATATCACTTTAAAGAACATAATAAAAGAACATATTTGATAAATGTGAGGAGACCATTCAGTCCATCAAGATCAAGGAAGGAGTTATACGCTTTGTGGGACAATGAAAAAAAACAAGACACTAATTTTAGACAGGACAGACAGACAGACAGACAGACAGACAGACAGACAGATATAGATAGATGACATCTCGGCTGGAGTTTGCCATAAGATACATGGGAAACACTGAAGTAAGCTGGGAGAAGATATTGTGAGATCAAAATCGAGAATTTTGGCCAGATGACTAAATGCAATGTTTGGCATAAACCAAACACTGCACATTATGCAAAACAATCCATCCCCATTGTGAAGCACAGTGAAGGCAACATCATGTGGGGAGGATGCTTTCCTGCTGAAAGGTTTATGATGGCAGAATGTAAAATGAATAAAGAAACACACAGGACAGTCCTGTAAAAATCCTTCCTATCCAATTAACAGAGCTTAAGATAATCTGCCAAGAAGAATGAGATAAACTGCCCAAATCCAGGTATGTAAAGCTTGTACTGAATTATGAGTCTGAATACTTATATGAATGAGAGATTAAAATTTTAGAATTTTTAGTAAACTTACAAACCTTTCTTTAAACATGTTTCACTTTATCCTTTTGAATTATGGAATGTAGATCAATGAGCAAACTGAACCATTTAAAATTCAGTCTAACACAATAAAGCACACAGAAAGTGAAGGGGTCTGAATACTCTGATTCCACTGTAAGTATGCTCGAGATAAAAGAGATATTTATATATCTTCCAAAAAAAAAAAAACACATATGCTTACATTATTCCAGTTCTAATTTTCTGAATTACTGCATTACAATACAATGGCCTTTGTCACACTAAAATAAAATAAATGAAATAATCACATTGTAAACAGGTGTAGTAATTTAGAATCAACTGCAAGAGGCACTATTCAGCCAATTTTCAATAATACATATTCTATTATATAAATATATAGTGGAAATGCGAGAGGCAGCAGATGTGCCGTAAACCACAATTAATAGGTAAGATTATGTTTTGAATAGCTGAATGCATATCTTTGCTGCGTTACTGTTAATGAAAATATTCATATATCACCATCTAATATCCTTAGATAAAATGCTCCAAAGAATGAGGAACTTTTTAATTATTTCCTTAATGCCTCATGAGAAATTCACATCACTCTTTCTTTACACCCTTAATAAAAAAATTTACTGTGGCAGAGTTTCTGTATTATGGGAAAACGGCAGGTGTTTTGGGGACAAAATTTGATAAAGACAGCCCTCACATGGCAATAGGTTTTCTCTTTGATTCCAAAAAAATATTCTTACATTAAACAGTAGAAGAGACTAAAAGGTTTTTATTTAATTTGTCACTAAGGGCACTGGGAACAAACTGAAAATATAATTAGTAAGCTCAAGTACTGACATGGCTTGATTTAAACGAATGTTTATTTTTTATTGGAAAAACAGAATAAGCATAATAGGTAGGAGCAGTTAATATTTAAAAGCTATAGATATAAAAAAAAAATACTAAAATAACACTTTGCGATTTTTTTAAAGGAACATTCCATACAAAAATATTGTTTTTATGTTACTTACCCATTTATATTGTACTGATGCCTGAGAAAAACCTTTAATGTCAAGTTTTCAAATAGAATAAAGATAAAATATTTATGATAGAATACAAGCTAATTGTTACAATGCAGCACAATGGCAAATGATATGAAAATCAACCAGAGAAAAAATAAATAAAAACAAAAATTCACTTTACTCATGTTGCATAACTCACAAATTATTCAGTTATTTGCTCACAACATGCAAAACACATGCATTTTTTGCTGAAATATTGTTAAATAAATGTTTCTCAAAAACCGAGACACATCATAAACAGAAAACATAAGTTACATGGGACTTCTTGAAACTAGAACACTATGTAACTTTTTTTACTGCTCCATAATGGAAAAAATTGAATGTTACTGTTATTTCATTAACTTTCAGTTCTGCTAGTTTAAATTAATGTTTAAAATCTAGTTGCAATTTTCTCTGCATGGTTTAATTGTAGTGCTATAATGTCTTGTTCGTCCTGTTTATTAATGTCTTTAACACTAGAATTACCAGAGTCTACGAAAAAACTCGTAGATCCGGCCCACCTTAAATCGCTTCTTAAATCCGTTCACACCTCTCCGCCAGCGTCTTTTGTCCTCTAAATGTGCTGATAAAAGACAAGCTGCCAGCAGCCGGCTATTCCATCCCCCCTCCGACTTAGAACGTGAACGCACTTTTCCCAGCTCATGCCTTGATTGATTGTCTGGGAGTGACCTGGAGTTTTAGAGTTCAAATAATAGATCGTTATTTGGAACACACGCATTCCATGTGTGTACCATTTCTACAGTAATCTGTGTAAACACATTGTTAAAACAGAAACTTTTTCATATTTTAGTAATAAATGTTACAAAATGTAGGCATAAACTATAGAATGTGTAAAGCCCAAGTTCCTAAGATCAAATAAACACTTCCACAAAAGCTTCACACACCGTACAATAGTTTCCGTGGCGTAGCGCGCTAAGAATTGCCTCTCAGAGCGAGTAGCTTTTCTCTGCCTCACAGACATGAGTTCAATTCCCTGCTGGGGATAAAGTGTTACTTCTTTTTTTCTTTTTAACCTCAAACGGACATAAAATTTGTAAATTGGTATGCACTGTCAGTTAATGAGATCGTTATATTTTCATGTGGGATGCTCCTTTTAAAATATTTTTTTAACAATTGAGACTGCAACATGAACAACTGTCCTTATGCACTTGATTTGTGTATGTACTTGCGCTGTTACTTAGAGAGTCAGATCGGGGGAGGGGTGATGTTAGAGCGCATGAGCTTATTCAGTGCTGCAGGAACAACGCACATGTTGATCTTTTTTTCTTTCAGTACATGTGCTTTCCCTGTTTATTTGTATATCTCTGCCTGTCTGTATCTGTATTACGCAGTGCTCTGTCTGTCTGTGTGTTATGGATCTTGAAAAAATAAGTTATAAGGACAGTTGTTCATGTTAATTGCAGTCTCAATTGTTAAAAAAATATTTTAAAAGGAGCATCCCACATGAAAATATAACGATCTCATTAACTGACAGTGCATACCAATTTACAAATTTTATGTCCGTTTGAGGTTAAAAAGAAAAAAAGAAGTAACACTTTATCCCCAGCGGGGAACTGAACTCATGTTTGTGAGGCAGAGAAAAGCTACTCGCTCTGAGAGGCAAATCTTAGCGTGCTACGCCACGGAAACTGTTGTATCACCTTTGAAGCTTTTGTGAAAGTGTTAATTTGATCTTTGGAACTCGGGCTTTACACATTCTATAGTTTATGCCTACATTTTGTAACATTTATTACTAAAATATGAAAAAGTTTCTGTTTTAACAATGTGTTTACACAGATTACTGTAGAAACGGTACACACATGGAATGCGTGTGTTCCAAATAACGATGTATTATTTCAACTCTAAAACTCCAGTTCACGCCCAGACAATCAATCAAGGCATGAGCTGGGAAAAGTGCGTTCACGTTCTAAGTCGGAGGGGGGATGGAATAGCCGGCTGCTGGCAGCTTGTCTTTTATCAGCACATTTAGAGGACAAAAGACGCTGGCGGAGAGGTGTGAACGGATTTAAGAAGCGATTTAAGGTGGGCCGGATCTACGAGTTTTTTCGTAGACTCTGGTAATTCTAGTGTTAAAGACAAATTTTAAACACTAGGGTTGTAGTTACAATATCACATTGTAGCGGGGCCACATAGTGTTTAAATGTCAGTTCTGTGTGCGTCTCGTTTCATTGTCCCGTTTACTGTTTATGTGCATCAGTTAATGCCGTCCCCGAAAAAGGGGACGGATGATGGAAGGAGACCACAGCCACAAACCTGGAAAACACCTGTTTACAATCAATCAATCCCAGCCGTCACAGGACTATATAAGCAAGCAGGAGGAGAAGGAAGAGGGAGGAGAGAAGGAGATTTTGTTTCACCATCACGACCACGAGCAACCTGTACCTGTTTTCCATATTGCGCTTATCCATCCAGTTTGTTTTTCCATCTGCCGGATTTATTTCAAGGACCTCACCACGAGAGACCCCGGGGTAGGACTTAATCATCCACCACACACACGAGGATTCACGGTGAGGCTGTTCCATTTTTTCCGGGGAGAATCAAACAACTCAATATCACTAATTCAGTCATCCGCTTTCAGGACAGTTTCTTATTTACCGGACTCACGTACTCATTCATTGTCGTTATTCGTGTTGTGTGTTTATTTGTTACAGGGACAAGGGAGGGTTTTTGTTGTATATATATATATTTGGTGGTGTCTTGTTATTGCTGGGGTGGAGGGATATTTATATTTATATGTTTCTATTTTTCTATTTCATTTCACTTAATACATATCTGTTTAATTTTACATCCTGTTTTTGTGTGCTCATATTTTTCACCGTCGATTGTGGGGAGAAAAGTTTAATTGGTAAGAAGTACGGCTTGATAGTTAGATTATTTCTCAGTAAATTATCCAGGCCACAGGTCTTGGAGGTGTAGCTGCCGGCTGGGTAAAAGGGGTCGGCCGTTACATAAAGTGGTGCCCTCTCTGAGGAATCTAAATAAATATCTATTGCTGTCTACCTTTAAACATTTTCCCCAATTAATAAGTCTATAGTGCGTGCCGAGCAGGACGACACCATTGCTTCGCCACGGTGTGATGATGGAGTAGCCGGGGCGCGGCACGTCACGGTCAGAGCGTGTTCAGCGGTGCAGGAGGTGGTGGATTCATTGCAGTCGCTGTACCTTGAAGATCACCATGGACCTGAGGAGGAATGCCTGGAGGAGGTCTCGCCTCCGTGGGAAGATCTGGCGCAACAACTAACCCGGCTGGATGAGAAAGTCCGCGAGGTTGCTGAAAGTGCGCTCGGGCACGAAGATGCCTTGCGGGCTCGCATCAGCAGCTCCCAGGAGGAAGTAAAAGAATATCTTAGTGAGCAAGTTCAACTCCTGGGGCGGGAAATCGTGTTGTGCCTCCAGAGGCGGGATCAACGCTGGCAAGAAACTCTTCAGGGGGAGGTCCGAAGGAGTCTTCAGACGTTACGTCAGTCACCCTGTCATTCAACGCCGTACGGGTCTCGTGGGGGGGGGGGGGGGGGGGGGGGGGGTGAATACATCAATCGGCCCTCTGATCCTGGGGTGCGCCTTTCCTTTCCCAAGTTGGGGGCCCCTTATAACATCGATGGTGTCCTCAACTTTGTGGAAGAAGGGGAGGCGTACTTGGCTGTTAACCCTTTAACCCCAAAAGAGCTTATGGGGGTGATAGGGGCATCCCTCTCGGGGCCGGTGCGGAGTTGGTGGCTGACGGCCAAGAAGAACATTAAAGACTGGGGATCCTTTCGTCGATCTTTCCTCGCACCTTTTCTTCCGGAAGACTATGAATCTGAACTGGAGGACAAGCTGCGATCCATGGTGCAACTGCCTTCGCAATCCATCCGGGACTTCGCCTATGAATATCGGGCTTTGTGTTTGAAGTGGCGGCCGGCTATGTCTGAAGAAGAGGTGGTCCGCCGCATCCTTAATGCCTGTAACCCGCGGTTAGCTGGGGGTCTCAGGGGGGTTGTGGGGTCGGTGGAAGACCTGGTGAAGGTGGGCTCACAAGTGGAACGGGACTGGGGAAACTCAAAAACGTACTGGAACAAGGTACAAGCCAGTACACGAGAAACCCAGCCCCTAAAACCCCAGCGAGCCAAACCTTGCCGGTCGGAAGCCGATCTTGCCATCATGCAAGCGACTACGTCCCTCCTGATTGTCCCAGTGAAGCTGCGGGGGTGGCAGGTGGATGCGGTGGTGGATACAGGGAGCCATCACACCTTAATCTGCTCAAGCATGTGGAAGAAGATTAGCTGACCGACAGACAACTTAACATCTGCCCCGTCTGTCCGATTTGTATTGGCAGATGGGAGTGAACACAGAGCCCTGGGCAAAGTCCCCTTGAGGTACAGTGTACTTTCCACCACCTGGGAGATGGATACGTATGTCCTGGATGACCGGCACCTGTCCGTCCCGTTACTCCTTGGGCTGGACTCTTTAACCACCATGAGGATGACCATCCATCTCAGTCCCAGGGGGTATACGGTGCCAGGGGAAGGGGTATGCGACTTCATTCATAAATCCAAAGAAGATCTGGGCTCGGAATTCATTGGCTTCTACGCGGCAGTGAGGAGTGACGCAAGCACCTCGGCGGCAGCCCCTGTGGAGGAACAGCCTGAAGAGGTGAGGCCGGTGCTGAAGAAGTGGACCGAGGTGTGGACTGAGAAATTAGGAGTCGCCCGTGGAGTTACCCACGTGATCCACACCTCGGACGAAGTTCCAATAAGGCACTGAGCTTACCGCGTTTCTCCACTAAAAAAGGGCATAATTAAAGAACATCTTGATCAAATGCTCGCCGAGGGAATAATCGAACCATCTTCCTCCTCCTGGGCGTCCCCTGTGGTCCTCGTGAAGAAGACGGATGACACCTATCGTTTCTGCGTGGACTACAGGGGGGTTAACGGGAAGACGAGCCTGGACGCATATCCCATGCCCCTGGTTCATGAGATTCTGGAGTCACTGCATGGAGCTGCAGTTTTCAGCACACTAGACCTCCGCAGTGGCTATTGGCAGGTGCCGATGGACGAGGGGAGTAAGAAGAAGACGGCAGTCATCACCCCTGAAGGCTTGTTCCAGTTCACAGTCATGCCTTTTGGGCTTAAAAATGCTGGGGCCACCTTCCAGCGGCTCATGGAGCAAGTCCTGAGGGGGTTGATAGGCAAGATCTGCTTTGTATACATCGATGACGTCATTATTTACTCCCCTTCTATTAAACAACATCTCCAGGACCTCGACACCATCTTCCAACGATTACATCAAGCGCACCTTACGCTGAACACGAAGAAGTGTACCTTCATTCAACCCCACATACGCTTCCTCGGGCACATTCTTTCATCTGAGGGGGTCGCTGTAGACCCCGAGAAGACCTTAGCCATCCGAGACTACCCCACGCCCACGGATTTGAAATCTTTGCAACGTTTCCTTGGGTTAGTGGGGTGGTATCACAAGTTCATTCCCCGGATGGCTGATATAGCGGCTCCCTTAAACAACCTAAGAAAAAAAGATGTCCCGTGGGAGTGGACAACAGAGTGCCAGGACGCAGTCGAGCAACTAAAGAGCCACCTTCAAGAGCCGCCCGTTCTGGCCCAGCCAGATCCGCAGCTCACTTTCCAGGTACAAACCGATGCCAGCAACCTGGGGCTTGGCGCCGTGCTCACTCAGAAAATCCACCAGGCTGAACACGTCATCGCTTACGCCTCTCGAGCCTTGCACGGCGCCGAGCTCAATTATTCGACAGCTGAAAAAGAGTGTTTGGCTGTCGTGTGGGCTGTGGAAAAATGGAGACACTATCTGGAGGGGGTTGAATTTGAAGTGTACACCGACCATCACGCTCTGACATGGGTATTTAATCACCCGAAGACCTCCTCCCGTCTAACCAGGTGGGTACTCCGCCTCCAGAACTTCACTTTCAAGGTGACCTATCGGAAGGGCTGTGGCAATATTGTGCCTGATGCTCTATCCAGGGTGTCACCGGGGATGGTGTGTATGGCAGAGGCAAAGAAGATGATCCTCCCTCTGCCAAGAAGCCTTGAAGACCTGGCTCAAACACAAGCCACCAGTCCATTCTGCCAGAGCATCAGGGAGGGACTGGAGCAGCAGCGTACCGACCGTGTACACTTCGTGGACCTCCAGGGGGTTCTGTACAGGACCACTCCATCCTCCCTTGGGGGTCTGCAACACCAACTAGTGGTCCCGGAAGAGCTCATCCCAGACTTCCTAAATTACTATCATGACAGTCCTTTAAGTGGTCACCTTGGAAGGACAAAAACTTTATTAAAGATCCTGGGGGTTGCGTGGTGGCCGTCTGTCCGGAAAGACGTTTGCCACCACGTGAAGAAGTGCATCACCTGCCAGCAGCTCAAAAACCCACCTGGTAAACCGGCAGGATTTCTACAATCGACAATCGCGGATGGACCGGGGGAGACTTTGGGAGTCGACCTGATGGGGCCTTTTCCTGTTACCAGCTCGAGGAAGACCGTCCTGATGGTGGTGATTGATTATTTTTCAAAGTGGGTGGAGCTGTTTGCCTTAACGGACGCAAAAACTAACAAGATCTGCTCCACCCTGAAGAACGAAATCTTCACCCGCTGGGGGGTGCCGAAGAACATCGTCTCAGACCGGGGTCCGCAGTTCACGAGCTCTCTATTAGATGAACTTTATACAGCCTGGGGAGTGAAGAAAAACCTGACAACAGCTTACCATCCCCAGGCTAACATGACAGAGCGAGTGAACCGGACCCTGAAGAACATGATCGCCTCCTATGTGAGTGAACGCCATCAGGATTGGGATAAATGGCTCCCCGAACTCCGGTTTGCCCTGAACACCGCTGTGCATGAAGCCACAGGTGAGACGCCTGCTTTGGCTGCGCTGGGCAGACAGCTAAAGGGCCCGCTTGACCGACTCCTTCCCAGAGCCCCTAATCCAGAAACCACCAGTTACAATAACTTATTTAAAATGGAGGAATTACGGCGGAGAATCCAACAGAGGTTGGTGAGTTCGACATCCAGACATGCCAAGTTATATAATGCCCGGCGTAAGGAAGCGCACTTTCAGCCGGGTGATTTGGTCTGGATTAGAGCTCACCATCTCTCGGATGCCAGCAAAAGGTTCTCCGCCAAGCTAGCGCCTAAATGGTTAGGTCCAGCCAAAATCATATCTCAAACAGGTCCAGTCAACTTCCAGTTTCAAAGGGGTATCGGCACTGACTCCAAGATAGACACAATCCATGTGGCCAATCTCAAGCCGTACTTCGGCCCTCCCTTGTCCAATGTTGGGGGGGGGGAATGTAGCGGGGCCACATAGTGTTTAAATGTCAGTTCTGTGTGCGTCTCGTTTCATTGTCCCGTTTACTGTTTATGTGCATCAGTTAATGCCGTCCCCGAAAAAGGGGACGGATGATGGAAGGAGACCACAGCCACAAACCTGGAAAACACCTGTTTACAATCAATCAATCCCAGCCGTCACAGGACTATATAAGCAAGCAGGAGGAGAAGGAAGAGGGAGGAGAGAAGGAGATTTTGTTTCACCATCACGACCACGAGCAACCTGTACCTGTTTTCCATATTGCTCTTATCCATCCAGTTTGTTTTTCCATCTGCCGGATTTATTTCAAGGACCTCACCACGAGAGAACCCGGGGTAGGACTTAATCATCCACCACACACACGAGGATTCACGGTGAGGCTGTTCCATTTTTTCCGGGGAGAATCAAACAACTCAATATCACTAATTCAGTCATCCGCTTTCAGGACAGTTTCTTTATTACCGGACTCACGTACTCATTCATTGTCGTTATTCGTGTTGTGTGTTTATTTGTTACAGGGACAAGGGAGGGTTTTTGTTGTATATATATATATTTGGTGGTGTCTTGTTATTGCTGGGGTGGAGGGATATTTATATTTATATGTTTCTATTTTTCTATTTCATTTCACTTAATACATATCTGTTTAATTTTACATCCTGTTTTTGTGTGCTCATATTTTTCACCGTCGATTGTGGGGAGAAAAGTTTAATTGGTAAGAAGTACGGCTTGATAGTTAGATTATTTCTCAGTAAATTATCCAGGCCACAGGTCTTGGAGGTGTAGCTGCCGGCTAGGTAAAAGGGGTCGGCCGTTACAACATGACTACTTGTAAGGGAGTACAATATGCTCAAGAGTCAACATACTGAATCAAGACAACTTAAAACTATTGTTGTACAGCCTTAATTCTAGCAATTAAATTTTTTCTGAGTATCCCATGGTGGAACTTTAAGTTTGTGTTTCTATAATGAAGCTATCCCTCCTGACCTCGATAGGGCATCTCAACAGAGATATGAACTTATAGGTATAAACCTATTACCCAATTCAAGGACACAAAGTGCTTACAGTACTTATACATACTGTTATTTACAGACTTGTTCTTGTAGAAATAACGTATTTCCATGCACATACTGCACAATGCATTTTTTTTTTTTTAAATTAACATCTTTTACAGATTTGCACACAAGTCTGAACACGTAATAGGTAGTGTGCTAGGTAAGCACTGAATGTAACACAAACTGTCACAATAAGACTGATGAATATTAAGTCATCATATCCAGGCATTTGCAGTATCTAGTGGCACACGCTTACATAAAATGAAGAAGCATTAAAGACAGGAGTTTGTCAACTACCCCATTGTATTTGTGAGGAAACACTGCAAAGGGATCACAAATAGGCAAGATTCTATCATGAGATTCTGGCAACACTGTGAACAAACTTTGGGCTTTATAAGTGAATTATCATTCCTTCATGACATGCAATGTGACTCTGAAAGATGTTCTTTTAAAATACGTTTCTTTTTTTTTTAGAAACAACTGGTTTAAAAAGAGTGCACACAAAAAAATAAAAACAACAGCAAAGTGTCCTAGTATTACACATACATTTATGAAATTCTACCGTTACACTAAAGTAAAACACTAATAAAATGTATGCAAAACTACTATGAATAAACTTGTTTCATCTAGTATTGACGATTTAATATTAAATAACCAGATCAATTATTTCTGACCAATGATTAATTACAGGCTCTCTTCATTGTTCACTATGAATTAACAAATGTGGAAATATAGTAAATTCTTAATTGTACAACATCACAATGAATTTTATTTGTAATATATTATCATAGAAATATACAAATATATATTAACTAGAAGAACAAATGTATCAGATATAGTGCTTTTCAACTGCTGTTTAATTTAATTTCATCATCCCTCCTTTTCTTAGCACATACAAGGCCCCATAATACAAGTTGAGTGCCATTTGAAAGTCACAACATACTGCTTACATCCTGTTATGGCTCCAGTCTTCCGCTTTGAAAGGCATACTTTAGGCATGGCACAAAGCATGCCTTATCTCAAGCTCTAAATATTACGGAGTGAAGGCAGAATATGAGCCATCAAAAGAGGGGATTCCTCTCATCTAAACACATGTTGACTGTCCTTGAAATATGTATACTGTTTGCTTTCATATGTTGCTCAGTCTTTTTTAATGCTTTCATTAATTATCCGACAAACGTTTTAAGTTTACTGGCATGTAGTTACCAGGGTCAGAAAGATCTTTTTTTTTATTTATATATTTTTTTTATGTAATGGAATGAATGTAACATTCACTACAGAGGAAGTGAGTTCTGAAAAATACATGTTAAGGGTTTATGTATGTTTTAGATATAAAAATAACTTCCCATTTCTTGTTCTAGACATCTGTAGAATATATTCCACAGAACACAGAAATTGTAATAGTTCGGCACAGGCCATAGTCATAATAAGATCATTTGTATATTGTAGTATTATGTTTGTCGCTAACAATGATGAAAAATAAAACACTAAAAACAGAAAACTATTTAAAAGTTTCTAGCTAAATAATTTCTGCAAGCAGTGCTTTGGTTAAATTTGCTGATGTTATGTGTTGAGGATTTAAAAAGACTATGAATCAAAGAAAATATTTTAAAAAATGAAAGCAGTTTTTATATTGCTTGCAAAGTTATGCAAGCCATGACTTTTATGTATGTAATCATTTCACCTACACAGGGTGTAGAATGCTGCGGCCCATTTTTAAACTCACACTAGCAAACGTGACCATATTTTGTTCCTCCAGTACTCGTCTCTCTTCATTGGCTTTCCATTCATTTTTGAATTGATTTTAAAATTTTGTTACTGGTTTTAAAATGTCTAAATAGACTGGCACCTTTTTACCTCTCGGATCTTCTAAAAATTTACACCCCAAAGAGGGTACTGAGGTCATCTAGCCAGTTGCTTCTAGTGGTGCCTAGATCAAGGTATAAACAGAGAAGTGACCAGGCTTTTTCGGTAGCTGTTCCTTCTTTGTGGAACAGTTTACTGGAGTATATCAGAACGGCCCCCTCTTTAGTCACATTTAAGTCATTACTGAAGACCTACTTCGTCATGCTGGCTTTTGAATCAGTGGTGTGAGTGAGACATCTATGTCTTTTCTTTTATTATTATCTTGCTGCTATTATTTTAATTTATTTTATTTTACTTTATTTTATTTAAATTGTATGTGATTGATGTTTATGTGATAAATTTTATTTATTTATTTATGATTGTACACCATTTTAGTCAGCGTTGGCTGTTATTTCAAATGTGCTTTATGAATAAACTTGACTTGATTCGAAAGCCACAACCCTGTAAAATCTGGAAAACTGAAAATTATTAAAGACCAATTTATAAAGTTAAGTCAATTTAACTAAGCTTTTCAAATTGCATTTGCTTCAGGGCTAAGAATTTTACTTATTTCCATCCTCTTATGCTTGAATTATTTTCCCAAATAAATCAAAAAGTAAATAATGGCAAGAATCTGTCCAAATACTGTCATATAACTTCTTTATTTTTTATAATACAAGAATAGTTTTGAAACACTGCCCTTTTATGAACCTGTTTATAAAATGAAGTGCCTTTCTCCTACATTGTAACATAGTATTACAGTAGTTTCAAGAACTATCATCATCCTAAACTCACACAACTTTACAAACAACAGGTAGTACCCAAACTAGAGTATCAAAGATTTGGGAACTGTAAGGAAGCAGCATTAAGCAATGCTGTCCAGAATCAATTCCTTACTTTTATACAGTGATCTTTTTGCTAAGTAATTTCCATAATATAAAAGTATAACCATGTGGTTATATTTTTAATATGAATTTACATAATTAAAATGTCTGTTTTATGGATAATCATACATTAATTGCTATGCAGATGGATGACAATATATGCATTTTTTTATCTACATTCATATCTGCTAATCCTGGTGTGGAAGCTGCAGTAGCAACATATTTAAAAACGGTTGATATATTCTACTGTATATATACATGCACACATACAAAAAATGCTAATTTTGATTTATTTTTAAATATATTAACTGAAAAAACAGAGCTCCTGTACTTTTTACAAATATTTAACTGTTAATATAACAAGAATTACAAGTCACAGCAGGAAATTAAATTAATAATAAAATAATCTTAAATCTAAAACAGAACTGGATATAAATATACTTTTTTAAATGTATTCCAGGGAAAAATTTCCATGCACCTTTCACGCACACATAATTTATTTAAATTAAAAATATAACCACAATAACTGATTGAGAAATTGTTTAGGTGCAAGAGACTACATGTTTCCAAAAAGGGGGATACACACAATATATCACTCTGAATTAATTAACTTGTCAATATGTACTAGGACTGAGCCAGTGGTCGATAATATTGTCCATCACCAGTTGGTTGGATACATCAATGTAAAAAACATCACTGACTGACTTCAAACGTTTGCAGAAGTATCCCCAAGGTACCAAACTGCAGTCACTTTTTTAAAATTTTTTTTATTTCATGTACCTTGCAGAAGGTGTGCACGATTCCTGACTTTAACTAGTTTAGCAATAGTGTGTTGTAGCTGAAAGGAGGGTGGCCTGATTAGTGCATCACGTACAAAGTTTGAATGGGAAGAGCAAAGGTATGTGCTTCAGCGGTGTCCGGTAACCCTGATGATTTCTTACTCTTTACAGGGATCTTTTAGGTAGCACATTACCCTTAAAACGATCATATACAATGGCTGCACAAGTTAGAATTCTTTTGAGACTTTGGCTGGCTTGACCATTTTAAAGGGTCTCCTGAAGCTGCTCATTTACATGATGGATTGTCAGCTCATACGGTGGGTAAATAATCCACAGGCTAATGCAACCTGTCAGCAATGTTACAATATTTTTCATTCACCATTCATTTTCCTAACCCACTTATCCTGGGCAGGGTAACGAGGCAGCTGGAGCTTATCCTTGTTTTGTTATATTTTACATAACCTATGCAGTGAGAATCAAGTGCTGGACAAGGAAATTGGAGGTGGCATGTTTGTGCACGTCAGGTCTTGCGGGCAATGTTTGAAGAGGGCTGGTATCAACGGTATTCTATGCTCCATGGGGACCCCCCTTCCCTTTGATATAAGAATATACTTTAGACTCATGGATGGACCAGACAACCAAGGTGGAGCCTCTCGCTGTATTGTGTAAAAGTAATAATGAATCAAACCAGTGCCTTACCTTTTTTTTTTTTTTTAGAAAAGCCAGACCTATTGTCCTTCTACAAGGACATTTTACATTGCAAGCTTCCAACACCAATCAACACTTGGTGGTATGTGCTTTTTGTCATGACAAGAAAAGGGAAAATATGTACTATGTTGTTTCTTCTTGGCTTGGCTAAAGTATTTTTTTTATAATGCATGCAGAGCAGCCTTTTTTGTTCAGAAGATGGTAGAAAGAGTACAATTGAGGACTTTGTGCTCAAGTGAGTAAAAGTAATTAGTAGCTTCTAGTTTCCTGTTGGTAGACATTTATTCAAACCCATTTTATGCAGATCTAATTTTAGAATTTGTACCAATATGATATCATGATTTGTAGCAATTTTAAATGAACTTGGAATGAATCATGTTTGAGTCATCGTAATAACATTACTGAATGCTGCTATGTGTGTCAAACTGTAGTGAACTGTTAAACAATAAAACTATTGTGTACTAAGCTAAAACATCCGCACATAATTCTCCCACCAGCCATAATGATGCTTTCCTTTGTACATGGGTAGAGCAGCTAATTATTTGTAATCCACAAACGTCCCTGCAACCACGCCACCACCCCCTCTGATGGTATCAAACATTGTTGTTTTTAAAAGATAATGTGAACTTTAAAGACATTGCATAACCTACTATGTAGGTAGTGCTGGGCGGTATACCGGTTCATACCGAAAACCGTTTTTTATTTTTTTTATGATATGGATTTTTCTTATACCGCAACACCGGTTTAAATTGCTTAAACGACGTTTGGAATGTGGCGCAGCGGGAAACTGTTCAAGTGGGGACCTTTTTCACTGCTACAACGCTAAACACAGATTTGTTGCACTAGGGCTCTTTTTCACTGCTACACCACCAAATAGTGGGCGGTAGCACAGGAATGCTGCGTGGTGAAAATGGACACAGAGCCTGGAGATACTTTAGTTTTAAAAGGTCAGATGTGTAAATACTATTTCTATACTACTGGATAATACTGCAAGCCAAGTTGTACTTGTTTTATTTGTTTTCAATACAGTGTAATGTACCTGGGTACTGTGTAATAGTGTGACGACATGTTTTCAAACCCCGTCATAAGTTATATAGCACATTAAATGCTTTGTGTTAAGTGATTCTTAAACTGACTTCTTCTTGCACTAAGAGGAGGCGCTGGCAGCAATCGCCGCACAGAATACATTCACTTCATGATCTTCCTGCTCTCTGAACATTTAGAATGCTAAGATAAATACTTGATATAATTTTCATGGTACAATGCATTAAAGCATGCATTAATCATATGGGGGCACGGCGGCGTGCCTGCCTCGCATTTGCATGTTTTTCTGGTGGGTTTACTCGGCGCTTCAGTTTCCTTTCAAAGTCATGTAGGATGTGGGGTTTTGTTGTGCTATATTGACCCTGCTAGTGTATGTATTGCTTGTATTCATCCTTCGATGGGCGCAACTCTGAATGGATGGCATAATTAAACATGTATAATGAAGATATTTTTAAAGTTCTGAACACTCCGTGGGCTAAGTTTATAACTAGTTTTAATTTCACAAAGACGTTTATCGTGTGGTGATTGGTTATGTGGAGAAAGAAAAAGGATGGATTGGAACTGGGGTTTTGGTACGTTAGATAAAGACAGCACGCGTGCAATAAAGAAAGCCCGCTCAGAAGAACATGCATTGAATTCTGTGTTCGTGTCTCCGACCACCAGATCACAAACCCAACATTTACACAATATTTAAGTTAAACCTGTGCGATAGCTATTCATACATTCAGTTTTTTGGAGCCTCGTCACACCTGCCATAAAGGTCTTTACACTGAACTTACACCTGGGGACCCCTTACTGCCAGGGAGCAGCACTACCGCCTCACTACCGTGCTTGTTTAATACCTGCTTTAATGCATTTCATCATGAAAATGATATCAAGTATTTATCTTAGCATTCTAAACTTTTAGAGAGCAGGAATACCATGAAATGAATGGATTCTGTGCGGTGATTGCTGCCTCCTCTTAGTGCATAGGAAGTCAGTTTAAGAAGCATAGTGATTAACAACTGGGTCGGGGAACACAACACAAAGCATTTAATGTGCTGCATTAACTTATGACGGGGTTTGAGAAAATCAAGTAAATTAAACATTGATTTTAGGATGAAGTTTAGTTTATGACATTCTACTTTAATTATGAAGTAAACTATGAAAATAAAGTGGAAATGTTGACTTTAATCTTGACATAAGCGTCAAAATTAAAGTGGAAATGTTGAGAATAAAGTCAGCATGTCGACTTTATTCTTGACATATACCGGTAGTTTGTTTTTTTTCTTCCCTCTTTACTGTATTTTTTTTTCTTCACCGTGGCCCTAATGCACTTCCATAGGGCTATACCACAAATAGCATTATACAGTAAATGCAAGTTGCAGTTATTTTATTTATGTATATAGCATAGCTTGAAGCAAGGTCCATATTAATGCAGTTTCCCTAAATGATGGTACAGCTGGTAAGGATGTCATCACAAAGTTGTACTTGTTTTATTTTATTTTATTTTAATTTGGTGAATACTGTGTAATGCACCTGGGCTTGAAGTCTTGAAGTAATAGTGCAGCTATCAGTAATAATACTATTATTTATTTTATTGTTATTATTTGTTTAAATATTATGCAGTTTATTGATGGTAAAGTTGTTGAAAAAGTCACTTCAACGTGTCAGTGGACAGAGATAGTTAACATTAACAAAGTGTAGTTGGTTCACAAAAAATATTTACTATTTATTACTTTTCTAAGACATGTTCAGTGCAATACAAGTTTTGACAAGCACCTCTGGATATTTTACTAAGTCTAAATGCCTCTTTGGATGGTTGAAAATATGTTGTCAAAATCATAGTTTAAGTTTTTGCAAAATTTGTTCAATAAAAAGGTTCTATATATTGACTGCAACTGTCATGCAATGTGATTCCTTCTCTTCATTAGTGTCACCCCCTTGAAAACTATCACTTTATGGGTCCATGCAAACCTGTATTAATACTTGTGTGCGCATTAAAATGTTTTTTTTATACAATGTACAATTCTCATAACCGTCTAACAGGTTGTTCTTAGCCAGTCTACTGCAGTAATTGCAGTGGAAAATGTGGTTAACATCCACTCATGCATGGGGAAAAAAATACCGTCGAATACCGTGAAACCGGGATAATTTAGAAAAATACCGTGATATAGAATTTTGGTCATACCGCCCACCCCTATATGTAGGTATAATTATGTACTCATACAGACCTTTACTTTCTAAATTATTTCTCACACCAGTCTTTGAAAAAATTTCTGTTTACCACTAGACAAGGGGAAACACTACATTTTGTACAACAGATTGGGGCTTATGTGTTACAATTTGCATATCATCTTCTGCATTCTGTTGTCCCACAAAGGTTTAGGAGGTTTTATTTATTCATTTTTGCATTTTTCTAGCTTTTTACATTTAGCAAAAACTAAGTACATACATACATTTTCACACAAGCTTTTTTCAGTTTTGGGTTACAAGGTGGAGGCAATGCCATTTCTGGCAACCATGGGTTCAGAGAAGGAAAAAAGCCTGGACAGGGGCCCTGAGCATTGTCTCTCACAAACACACACACATAGCTTAACCATTCACACAGGGGCCAACATAGAGTGTCCAATCAAGCTAAACAACACATTTTTGTCATGCAAGTCGAAAACTGCATTCTCAAAACAGTGGAGTGGACCATTGACATTCAAGTGATTGTGGAAAGGGGTTTGAGTTCACCCACGTGAAATTGCAAGTTGTGGCAGCTCTGCATAATGCAATTACATTCGATTGAAGAACGCTCGCTATTGATAACTTATTAAACTTCTGATAGCTTATTGTTGGGCAATCTATTGAATTTGTTTCACTATGCATAAGGAAGAAAAACACCAGAAAACTGTTTGCACTCTAGTAATTTCAGTTAATCAAAAATTGACTATAGACTATAAAGCCACTTAAAATGGCATCTCAAAGTTTTTCAAACATTTCTGAATATAAAGTACACAGCCAGCATGAATTTGACATGTAGAACGGAGAAATTGCAAAGTGGCATTTAGTTGACTGAGCAGTCAAGTAGTGAGTGAACAGTGCAATATTGGATGCTGGCTCACTCACTCACTTTTCAGTCTCTGCCAACCAACAATGAATGCAAATATAAGAATGATGGGCTTTCTTTGTGAAAATTGAGGGAAAAATTAAACATGGCACTTGACTGTAAATGAGGCCCCTTCTACGAGGGAAAAATATGATTTGATCTCAATATTGAACTGTGAACAAAACAAGATGGAAGTTGCCAGTCCACTGTGAAAGAAAACAAAAGATGGTCAAGGAGACAGGCAACAGTAAAGTGCTGAGGCAGTCCAGAACATACAAGCAGCAAACTACAAGTGAATACATACATAGTGCATACATTTTTGGCGTGTGTGACGCTCAGACTACAAAAATTATATCAGTCTGATGTGGACATTATACTTAGTTCATCATGCTGCCTGCTATTTATCTATTGTACATAATTCGTGAAATAGACTAAGTAATGCTGTGCAATTTTATAAAATATTTACTGTATACAGAAAAATGTCAATGTCAATTTATTTATAGAGCACATTTAAAACAACATCAATAATGCTGTAGCCAAAGTGCTTTACATTAAAATATACAACAAACATAAATAAGTAGAAATAAAATACAATAAAACATATTACAACCTATAGTAAATTGATACAAAGAAACGACTAAGAGGAGGAAATCATCAGTATCATTGATGGTCATGGAACGCGAGATAATACAAATGCGTCTTTAACTCTTTTAGGGCTAATTTTTTTTTTGTTTCTTTTCTCCCAGGGCTGAATATTTTTCCAAAAACTAACATTTTTTAAAAAAGAACACAAAGCAATTGTTTAACATAACAAATCAACAAAAAATATTTACTTTTGACAAATGTTACTGTCTTGCATGTTGTATGAGCCTGAATTCTCTATGTGTTGTTTTGATGCCTATTTTTCAATTGTCTGTTGCTGCATTTTTTAACATATATTGTTAGTGTGTACTGTAGAGAGACAAGTCACCCATTTGCCATCGTGCCATGCCACTGCCACCAAGTTTTCTGCCTGCATGAAAACCGTATTGTCACCTCTTTTCATCTTCTGAAACTTTATGAACTTTATGTATGGCATTATAGCCTGGCTCACCCCATGGGATTTGCTTCTGTTTATTACAGAAGTGAATAAAACTTTGCAGCAGCACGTACCTAAGCCACCAGGGGACAAAACACGTTTGGACCAATGCTCCCTGAAGTTATCTCACCAGTTCTGTCCCATCTCTATTTGTAATGCCACAGCGCGCTTCATCTCGTCTTTCGTTGTGGGTTTCCACTTTGAATAACGAGAATGCGATGCAAACGCAGCCCGCGATTCAAAAAAAATCTCTGCCTACCTGTTTGTCTCGTCTGACAGTAGCTGAAAAGCAGCATCAGGAGAGAGCAGCCTGAAGTACAGCAGCTGGTGATCTGTCGTGTCCAAAAGCAAGCCATGCCGTCTTGTAAACTCCGGTAGCCATATCGGCTCTCAACGGATCAATGTATGTGTATTTATCCCATGCGAACCTTGGCGTAGATGCATCGGCTGCGCGAAGGCACTCAACTGGCAGCAGATCCGCTCGCGCGGCATCGGCTGTTGTCTGATCAGCTGATGCCTGCTTCTAACTCTCTTGCTCGATCTCCTGATCACTGCCAATAAAGTCCGATTCTGAAAAATCAAGAGTCCGACTCCGCGGTAATGCGCAAAACAACGTCTGCCAAGTGTTTTCTTTTCTGCACTTGCTTCGCTGCCTTTTCACATGTCGGTGCCATCTTGCCATTGTTTACATTTCGCAACTCACGCACACGCAATGTTTATTTGCCGAGTCAACGAGTCTAGCATTCCTCCAAGCACAGAGGGAATGCCTGTGACGTGACAGTGAGATTTGTCGCCATTAACAGCTGATTGTCGCCCTTTATCCCTGGATGTCGACTTTTGTCGACATTCGCCTTCAACCCCTCCTGTCGACAAAAGTCGACATCCGCCCTAAAAGAGTTAATCTTGCTTTAAATAGTTCAATTGAAGGTGACTCCTTAATGTAGGGCTCATAAAAAATGATCTGGCCCAATAAAATGCATAAATCAACACAGATAAACTTGTTTCTGAGCACCAATGCAATGATTTCAAATTCTTCTAAGAGAAAATGGTTTGTTCTCTTTCCTCTTCCCCATACTGTCAGATCACATTTAGAGGCCCCTGAAGTACGCCCTCCAAAGTTTTTCTACCTGTATATACAGAGATTCCACTACTCTTCTTTTCCAGCTAGAAAATATCTATAAACATGTCTTTTTCAACCTTAAAAAAAGAGTTGACAGTGAAAATAGACAGCTAAGTAATAACTGGAGTGAGAAAAATCAATTTGTACCTTTTTTAACAAAACCCGTATGTCTGCTCTGTAGCAAGACCATTGCTGTCAAAAAATAAAATAATTTGAAAAGGCACTTTAACGCAAAGCACTCAAACTTTGACACAAATTTTAAAGCAGGCTTCTGTGTTTGTAGCCCTAAAGTGCAAAACTTAGGAATGAGCTAAGAAAGCAGACAAACTATTCTGGTCTGATCATGTTTTGAGTAGGAAATGGCTACAGTAGCCTCTCTCTGTGAGGCCTGGATTCTCAGAAAAAAGAAAACAAAAATGTTCACTGACTCAGCAACTGTTGAAGAATGCCACAGAGGAGGAAGTGACAGATGACAAAGTAAGGAAGAGCCTAACTTCACCCATTCAGAAAATGCCAATGTCTGATATAACAACCATGAGAACAGCTGAAGTATTAGCAAGTGATGTTTTCAAAACTCTTTGAGAGAATTTGAAGAAGGCTGATGTAATGTTACTAGCTGTTGACAAATCCACTGATGGCAATGGCATTGCACAACTATGTCTGTACATGAGATTTTTTCGATGAGGAGTGCTTTCGCAAGGACTTGCTCAGTCTAATTCCACTGGAGGGACAGACGACAGGAGAAATAATTTTTCAGAAAATTGCTTTATTTTTAATTGAAAATGGACTAGATTTGCAACAAGTAAAAATGCTAATAACAGATCACACTTCTTCCTTGGTGGGAAGGGTGCAGGGTCTGCTAGGTGGCCTAGCTGAACATGTGCCGCAGATTCAATCTTTACATTGCTTGATACAAAGTGTTCTGTTAATTAGACCAAAAAAACCACAATGGACAAGTTTTATGTTGATCAGTTTCATCAGAGCAACGTTGAGCCTATAAAACTTCTTGTTTCACAAACTCCTGCCTGACAAGTCAGCCAAGCACAATAATTTACATGTGCATAAAGATGTTAGGTGGCTAAGTATGGGCAATGCACATTAAAGGGTCTGTGAACTTTGACAGGAAATCATTGCTTTTCTCTGCAGCTGTCGTCTTAAAAAAGTGGAGGCATTTATATCCAAAATGCTGGATAAGACAAGTTAATGGCAAAAATGTTCTTCCTGAATGACATCTTCCAACATTTAAATGGACTTAATCTTGGTATGCCAGGAAAGGACAAAACAGTCATCGATCTTTTTAAAAAAAAATGTAATGGATTTAAAAAGAAACTGGACTTGTTTTCAAATGATTTAACCACAGGGAAAATGCTTCATTTCCCAACACTGCATATAAATGTAATGAATTATTATTATTTAGTAGATAACTTGGCGTCTGCACAAAGAAGAATCTCTTTATGATGGATGTGGAAGGACAGTTTGTATCTATCTATCTATCTATCTATCTATCTATCTATCTATCTATCTATCTATCTATCTATCTATCTATCTATCTATCTATCTATCTATCTATCTATCTATCTATCTATCTATCTATCTATCTATCAAAAGCCAAACAGGTGCTTATGTCACTTGAGGAACATTCCCTGCAATAAGAACTGAGGCCCCTCATGGACCCCGTGATCGTCAGAGGTGACTGTGTGCAGAGGGTGCAGACCTATAAATACCTGAGAGTGCAGCAGGATGATAAATTGTACTGGACTGCCAATACTGATTCTCTGTGCAAGAGAGGACAGAGCCGGCTATACTTCCTTTGTGACGATGCGGGTTCGGCTCCATGCTCCTCTTCTATTAGGGAGCCCTTGAACCCATCACCGTCGGTAATGTCACCGATGAGCTAGTCAGTGAGGCAATAAACAATTGAGCAAGAGGATGGTTAACAAGTGCAAAGTGCTTTTATTAAAACAAATCCAAAGTGCAAACAAAGTGCTGTGCAGTTCCTTCAATAAATAAATAATCCATAAAACGAAACGTGGAAGTTAAAAATAGAAAATCTTCTAAAACAACAGGGTTAAAACGTCTACAGGAAACAGTCTTTAAAACAAATGACAAACCCGGCGCTTCTTTTCTCTGGCAACTCCCCTGCTATACCCATATGGGCGCTCTACAGGAGAATCGCCCTCCTTGCAGCTGACCTTCTCTCTGCCTTCCGTTCTAGCTTCCGCTGTTTGAATTGCCATACCGACCCCTGGCTCCGGTAGGCTCTTCCAGCCACAGCAACCAGGGCGCTCATGCTGTGGAATACTCGCCCCAAGTCCAACTCCCGCTGCCTTATGCGGAGAGTCATCAATCTTCCTTTCACTCCTGCCCTTCAGAATGCTCTGCGGGAGCGAACACTGCTGCTACTCTTCGGGTGTTGGCCATACACCCAAGCTACCGGTACAGCTGCCCGTGAGCCTGCACTCACTCGTTCTCTCGCACCGACTTTCTCCTCCTCCTACTGTTTCTTGCCCTCTCCTGCAACCTCAGTTTCTTTCTTTCCTTCCTTTTACTTTTTGTCTTTTTCTTTCCTCCTCCCTTAACCGGCTCGTGCTTCGCTATATATGCGGGGAGGACATAGCAGCTGCAGCCCATTAGCCACAGGAACAATCATTGATGTGGGCAGTTTCCCACCTGTGCACTTAGGTGAAAACCGCCCACACCGCAGATCGCCCTGCGGCTTGCTACAGCCACCACGCCCCCTCGCTAAGCCGTGAGCGCGGCGATTATTTATTTAAATAATGAACTGGCCTTTGATGGAGAGCTGTGGACCCATAACACCACATCCTTAGAAGACTGGCGTTCTTTAACATCTACACTAATAAAAGGCAAAGCCCTCACTGACTCACTCACTGACTGACACACTCATCACTAATTCTCCAACTTCCCGTGTAGGTGGAAGGCTGAAATTTGGCAGGCTCATTCCTTACAGCTTACTTACAAAAGTTAGGCAGGTTTCATTTCGAAATTCTATGCGTAATGGTCATAACTGGAACCTCTTTTTTGTCCATATACTGTAATAGACTGCAGCTCGATGGCCGTGGGAGGCGGAGTTGCGTATCGCGTCATCACGCCTCCCACGTAATCACGTGAACTGACTGTGAACGCAGTACGTAGAAAACAAGGAAGAGCCCCAAAGAGCGCTGAAGAAAACATTCATTACACAATTGAGAAGGCAGCGAAACAATAAGAAGTGAGCGAGTGACGCATAAATTAAGTTCATAGACCTACAAAAGGTTGCCATTGATTTGAGGCAAGATTGCTTTTCTCCTGTACAACTATACGTTGCATTCTCAACAGTAAGCTTGCACGGCTTGGTCATATTACAACCGGAGTGCTGAACTGACAACCTGGTATACAAAGAGAACTAACAATCGTAATAAACGAACAATAAAACAGCGGAGAACCCGTGGATTAAATAAAAAGGCTGCTTTCTTGGCGAAGCAAGGAAAAAGGATGGCCTTATATGGCGTTCGTTTATAAAACAGCGGAGAAGCTGTGTAAAGGCTGCTTCACAAAAAAACAGCGGAGCGCCTTATATGAGCAGGCAGTCAGCTAAAGAAGGGAATCAATAAATAACTATAATCGTAATAAACGAACAAAAAATAGCGGAGAATCCGCGGATTACATAAAGGAAATGGGTACCTGAACAGAAAAGTGAGTCTCAAATAGCTACACAATAACTATAACAACCGTAATAAACGAACAATAAAACACTACAGAACCGCGAAGCAAGGAGAAAGGACGGCCTTACATGGCGTTCGTTTATAAAACAGCGGAGAAGCTGTGTAAAGGCAGCTTCACAAAAAAACAGATCTTTAACCAATTGTTATTGGTATATTTTCCCTCAGTTTTTCAGGTTTTCTTTTCTTCTTAATAAAAATTTAAAAGCAGTACTTCGCCGCTGCGAAGCGTGGGGATTTTGCTATATATATATATATATATATATATATATATATATATATATGTATATGTAGATATGTCTATATATATATATATATATATATATATAGTTATGTATATATATGTGTATATATATGTAGATATGTAGATATGTCTATATATATATATATATATATATATATATATATATATATATATATATGTAGATACGTAAATATATATATGTGTATATATGTGTCTGTGTGTATATATATATATATATATATATACACACATACATATGTGTGCATGTATGTATGTATGTATGTATGTGTGTGTGTATATATATATATATATGTATGTATGTATGTGTATATGTATATATGTCTATGTGTGTGTGTATATGTATGTGTATATATATGTTGATATGTATATATATATATATATATGTGTATATGTAGATATGTATATATATCTATACTAATAAAAGGCAAAGCCCTCACTGACTCACTCACTGACTGACACACTCATCACTAATTCTCCAACTTCCCGTGTAGGTGGAAGGCTGAAATTTGGCAGGCTCATTCCTTACAGCTTACTTACAAAAGTTAGGCAGGTTTCATTTCGAAATTCTATGCGTAATGGTCATAACTGGAACCTCTTTTTTGTCCATATACTGTAATGGACTGCAGCTCGCTGGCCGTGGGAGGCGGGGTTGCGTATCGTGTCATCATGCCTCCCACGTAATCACGTGAACTGACTGTGAAGGAGAAAGGACGGCCTTATAAGGCGTTTGTTTATAAAACAGCGGACAGGCTGTGTAAAGGCAGCTTCACAAAAAACAGATCCTTAACAAATTCTTATTGGTATATTTTCCCTCAATTTAAAAAGGTTTTCTTTTCTTCTTAATAAAAATTTAAAAGCAGTACTTCGCCGGTGCGAAACGCGGGGATTTGAGCGACTGACGCATACAGACATATTCATGAGTGCAGGTACTTCGGAAAGAAAGCACCGTGTAAACCTAAAGTTTAAATTAAGTTCATAGACCTACAAAAGGTTGCCATTGATTTGAGGCAAGATTGCTTTTCTCCTGTACAACTATACGTTGCATTCTCAAGAGTGTGCTTGCACGGCTTGGTCATATTGCAACCTGAGTGCTGAACTGACAACGTGGTATACAAACAGAACTATAACAATCGTAAAAAAAGAAAAAAAGTGAAGAACCCGTGGATTAAATAAAAAGGCTCCTTCCTTGGCGAAGCAACGAAAAAGGAAGAGCTTATATGGCGTTCGTTTATAAAACAGCGGAAAAGCTGTGTTAAGGCTGCTTCACAAAAAAACAGATCCTTAACAAATTGTTATTGGTATATTTTCCCTCAATTTAAAAAGGTTTTCTTCTTAATAATAATTTAAAAGCAGTACTTCGCGGGAATTTAGAGATAGATAGATGTGTATGTATGTAGATATGTATATATGTGTATATATATGTAGATATGTAAATATGTATATGTATATATATATGTGTCTGTATGTGTGTGTATATATATATATATATATATATATATATATATATATATATATATATATATATATATATATATATATGTGTATGTATGTGTGTATATGTATGTGTATATATATGTTGATATATGTATATATATGTGGATGTGTATATATATATATATATATATATATATGTAGATATGTGTATATGTAGATAGTGTATATGTAGATAGTGTATATATAAGTATATATGTTTATGTATATATATGTTTACATAACCTCTTTAACACACTACTTCTCCGCTGCGAAGCGCGGGTATTTTGCTATTATATATGTAGATATGTAAATTTGTATATATATATATATGTATATGTGGATGTGTATATGTATATATATATGTATATGTAGATATGTGTATATGTAGATATGTATATATATGTATATATGTTTATGTATATATATGGTTACATAACCTCTTTAACACACTACTTCTCTGCTGCGAAGCGCGGGTATTTTGCTATATGTAGATATGTATATATATGTATATATGTATATGTATATATATATGTTTACATAACCTCTTTAACACACTACTTCTCCGCTGCGAAGCGCGGGTATTTTGCTATATATATATATATATATATATGTATATGTGTCTGTATGTGTATGTGTATGTGTATATATATATACAGTAATCCCTCGCTATATCGCGCTTCGCCTTTCGCGGCTTCACTCCATCGCGGATTTTATATGTAAGCATATTTAAATATATATCGCGGATTTTTCGCTGCTTCGCAGGTTTCTGAGGACAATGGGTCTTTTAATTTCTGGTACATGCTTCCTCAGTTGGTTTGCCCAGTTGATTTCATACAAGGGACGCTATTAGCAGATGGCTGAGAAGCTACCCAACTTACTTTTCTTTCTCTCTCTCTTGCGCTGACTATCTGTGATCCTGACGTAGGGGGTGTGAGCAGGGGGGCTGTTCGCACACCTAGACGATACGGACGCTTGTCTAAAAATGCTGAAAGATTATCTTCACGTTGCTACCTTCTGTGTGCAGCTTTTAAGTATGCTGCATGGTGCTTCGCATACTTAAAAGCTCAAAGGGCACGTATTGATTTTTTTTATCTGTCTCTCTCTCTCTGCTCCTGACGGAGGGGGTGTGAGCTGCCGTCTTCAACAGCTTTGTGCCGCGGTGCTTCGCATACTTACAAGTGCTCCTTTGAAGAGGAAGATATGTTTGCATTCTTTTAATTGTGACACTGAACTGTCATCTCTGTCTTGTCATGGAGCACAGTTTAAACTTTTGAAAAAGAGACAAATGTTTGTTTGCAGTGTTTGAATAATGTTCCTGTCTCTCTACAACCTCCTGTGTTTCTGCGCAAATCTGTGACCCAAGCATGACAATATAAAAATAACCATATAAACATATGGTTTCTACTTCGCGGATTTTCTTATTTCGCGGGTGGCTCTGGAACGCAACCCCCGCGATGGAGGAGGGATTACTGTATATATATATATATATATATATATATATATATATATATATATGTGTGTGTGTGTGTGTGTACGTATGTATGTGTGCATATGTATGTGTATATATATCTTGATATATGTATATATATGTGGATGTCTATATGTATAAATATATATAAGTATATATGTATATATATGTTTACATAACCTCTTTAACACACTACTTCTCCGCTGCGAAGCGCAGGTATTTTGCTAGTATATATATATATATATATATATATATATATATATATATATATATATATATATGACAGCAACACTCATAACAATGACAACACAATTACATTGACAATCATGTTACGTTATTTTTAAAATGTTTCCTTTTCTTTTTCATAACCTCTTTAACACACTACTTCTCCGCTGCGAAGCACGGGTATTTTGCTATAAAGAATATAGCGGACAATGGTTTAAAGGAGTACATATTTAAAATTGGTGGTAAGAGTAAATTGTTTGGCAAATGAAGCTCTTCATAAAGAGCTAAATGAACAGATCGAAGAACTGTTGGTCTCATCCATTGTGGGAAATGGATGTCTAGGATGGAACTCTAATGACAGCCATGTTATTTTGCCTTTTTTGAGGTATCCTGTATTTAATCAACCTGAGAGGTTTTAATTACGTATATGTACATTAAATCATGAGCAGAAGATCAAAGGCTCAGAAAGATAAGGAAAAGGCAACTAAAGCTTCATCAAAGCCTAATCCAGTCTTAAGTTTACAATTTGGCCTGCCAGAGACTTATTTGGAAGAGACTGGCGAAGAGACTGGCGAAAGAATGGATCAACTTGGACCTCACACTGCAGCATCGGCTCCAGTCGAGAGCGAAAGTGGAAGCAAAAATATGAGTGAGGTGGACAATGAGAATTCACAGATCTCAGGTGGGTTAAGGGAACTGAGCTTTACCTCTCTGTCTCGACTGTCAATTACTACTAATTCCCACAGTGAATCAACAGTATCAAGTCCAACCGGAATCATGGCTTCACCTTTGTAGGGTATCTATACTAATAAAAGGCAAAGCCCTCACTCACTGACTCACTCATACTAATTCTCCAACTTCCCGTGTACGTAGAAGGCTAAAATTTGGCAGGCTCATTCCTTACAGCTTACTTACAAAAGTTAAGCAGGTTTTATAGGGCCAAACTGACAACGTGGTATACAAAGAGATCCTTAACAAATAATTATTTGTATATTTTCCCTCAGTTTAAAAATGTTTACTTTTCTTCTTAATAACAATTTTAAGGCAGTACTTCGCCGCTGCGAAGCGCGGGTATTTTGCTAGTCTGCAATAAGATGATGCAGATGTTCTATCAGACGGTTGTGGCGAGTACCCTCTTCTACGCAGTGGTGTGCTGGGGAGGCAGCATTAAGAAGAAGGATGCCTCACGCCTGGACAAACTGGCGAGGAAAGCAGGCTCTATTGTAGGCATGGAGCTGGACAGTTTGACATCTGTGGCGGAGCGATGGGCGCTCAGCAGGCTCCTATCAATTATGGAGAATCCACTGCATCCACTAAACAGTGTCATCTCCAGACAGAGAAGCAGCTTCAGTGACAGACTGCTGCCACCCGGTTTGTGGGGTGTAAACGTTAACATTATTCAAAGTTATTGTCATGTTTTTACCTGCATTTTTATTACTCTTTAATATTTTTTTTTGTATCAGTATGCTGCTGCTGGAGTATGTGAATTTCCCCTTGAGATTAATAAAGTATCTATCTATCTATTTATCGATAGACATGCAAGAATCATCTGAACTGATACAAGCGCTTCAATCGGTGGAATTTGTACAATTTTGGACAGAACCGAACCAGGTCCAGTTCCCCAACTATAAAAAGTTGGCTGTTTTTCTTCTAACAATGTTTGCTATGACATACACATGCTAGTCAAGCTTTTTGCATATAAATACAATAAAAACAAACACTCATTGCCCCCTGACAAGCATCCACCTCCACGAATGTCTACAAATTGCTCTCACTTCAAATGAACCTAACTTTAATGCTCTTGCAAAGTTTGTACAATTTTAGTCATTAGAAAACAAATATATTGGTTGTTAAATGTGTACCATATACACATATATCAACTCAAATAGCTCCCCTTCTATTAGCAACATTTACAAAAGCTAGAGACAATAAAATTCTACCTCAAATTTTCGCCAAGAATTAATTACTATCTTTCCTAAACAAAATAAGGATTTATTACAATGTGCATCATACAGGCCAATTTCACTTCTGAATAATGATAAGATACTCTTCAAAGTCCTAGCTAGAAGGATGGAGAAAGTGCTACCTTCGGTAAACCAAACTGGATTTATTAAAGGCAGACACTTAGCTTCCAATCTTCAACGCCTGTCTAATGTTATATATTCACCCACAAGGTCAAATACCCCGGAGATGATATTATCGTTGGATGCAAAAAAAGCATTTGATATGGAAGAATGGAATTTGAATAAAAGTGTGCTCTTCCCAGTGAATTCTCAAGCATACAATATTAGATTGGACACCTTCCCTTTTATCATCACAGATCAGTTTACATACCTAGGGGTAAACATCACAAGTAAACATAAAGCTCTTTATCAACAAAATTTTTCCATTTGTATGGAAAAAAATTAAGCAAGACTTGCATAGATGGATAACCCTTCATCTCACTTTAGCTGAAAGAATTAACATTGTTAGATTTCAATATATTCCAATATACATTAATAATCTTTTTTTTTTAAGAAATTAGACTCATCCATAACCTCATTTATTTGGAATTCAAAACATCCACGTATCCAAAGGGTGACCCAACAAAGACCTAAGGCGGAAGATGGCATGGCTCTACCTAACTTTCAATTTCATTACTGGGCAGCAAACATACAAGTTATAAAAATACGGACATGGACACAAATAGATAAACATACACAGGCTTTGTATACAATAAAAATAAAATCCTGCAGTACTTCTTTGTATTCCTTGCTTTGCACTCCAATTAATAAAAGTTATCGCCAATATACTAACAACACAATTGTGCTTTCCTCACTCAGAATATGGAACCAATATATGAAGTATTTTAAGATAGAGAAGCTTTTATCTGCGGCACCTTTGCACGAGAACCACCTTTTTCCACCCTCTCAAAAGTATGTAGTTTTTAATGTCTGGAAAACACTCAGGATTTAATCACTTAGAGATCTGTACATAGACAACGTTTTTTGCATCTTACGAACAATTACACTCTAAATTTAACTTTGCAGCAACACATTTCTTTCACTACCTTCAAATTAGAAACTTTGTTAAACAGAACTTGCCCAATTTTCCTCACCTCCCACCTACCTCTATGCTGGAAAGAATATTGATCAGTCTTGAGGACTCAGATAGCATCTCTGCAATATATAAAACCTTTTTACAGTCCCTCCCTTTCAAAGACCCAAGACTACAGTGGGAAAAGGATCTCTCACTCAACATCTCCAAAAAGGAGTGGAAAGTAGTACCAATAATAAAATAAATATGTGTGGACTGTGACATCTGAGAATTCAAGAAAACACAGACAATGACAAAGTGAGCTGTCTGTCAAGATGTGGCATACTTTAAAAACAGTCCTGTAAAATTTGTAAATTTGCTCTTGTTGACATAATTTCCATTCTTGTCATGCCCCCTGGTCACTAACTCCTGGCTGCAAGGCAGGGATATTGCACCTATTAGACACCTGGCAGCAGTCCTGTTCTTCTTCATCATTTCATTGTTCTGTGCCACTTGTTGTCAAGCACCCTTGATATGTTGCCCTCTGCCAAGTATTCTCGGTAGTGCATACACATTTAAATCAGTAGTTCTTAACATTTTTAATAATGTAACATTAAGTTTTTAAAATGTTTAGAACACACTACCAAACGAAGTGAAGGCTCAGAAAAGGACAACTCTCTTTAACATTTAACATTGATGCAAACAAAAAAAGGGCCTCTTTTACCGTCCATTTCACATACATCTACTGAGGCTAAAATATTTACGGCAATGAGATTCTCACAACCATTAGGCACACACCCCCTACCGTGCAAATATGATGCAACCTCCAAGTTAAGCACCCCTGACTTAAATGCCCCTTTGAGTTTAGGGGTTTCTTACACACCCTATCAAAATTATCAAGGAGGCAAAACTAGCCATTGGCCACAAAATTCTCTCCCCATATTCCATCTTCATCAGCAGGAATGGCCATACACATATATGAGTTATCATGGTGTTCGCACCAGTGAGTGAATTTCTATCATAGTGTAACACAAATAAAGGGGCTGCTGTTAGTATGCGACTTCTCAAACAAATTTTTGATATTGGTCTACTTTTAGGTTTCACTACACCCCCTTCCTTCAAAACTGAAAAGATTTCTGTAAACTCCAGTCCACAAGAGTCTGGATTTTCCACCCAGCCACAGCCTGCTAACTGCCGCTCCAAGTTGGACCAAGTTAAAATGTCATGCTACACAAAATGGGGTTATTTACAAATTTCAAAAACAAACAATTTTCTCCATAGAAACCCATTGGAGCTGGAGGATTCCACACTTCCATGGGGAAGTCTCCTTACAGCCGATAAATAAGTTGCAGCTTAACTTCTGTCATTCTGTTGCACTTGACTAAAAAAGCACCCTTGTTAAAGACCACACTTTATTTTGATACATCATAAACCTACAAAGGTCTATTACTTATCATTGCACAATAAAAATAGCAGAAAATGTCACTTTGCTAAATGGGGTAAAAGGGACAGGGGGCTTAAGCCACTGCAGACACCCTACTGTGTATATCCCTGCCCACCAGGTTGGCAGTAGTGATAATTCTACAAGATGCGAAGAAGGCAAAGTTCGTTAGTGCTGAAAGTTGCAAGATTCTTTTAATCCCAGACTACAAAACACAGACAGCGTAAGCTCATAAGGCATTGTTTCCAGTCTTGAAGCATTCCAGAGGAGCCAGCATTCAAGCCTTTCTTCAATATGCTCCCAAAATCCACTTTGATCCTCTTCTCAGATCCCAAATTGACTATGGAGGTGATCAATATATTTGTCTTAACCGGCACCTAGCCTTTCTGACTATTTCATGCATTCTGAATTTTTATTTGGTAACAGTGTTACCCAAGATGAATTTAGAAAAGGTATTCAGAGAGGGCTCATGATGCGCTTTGCTGTGTTTGTGCACTGCTCTGTATTCTTGCATTCTTACAATTTTGCTTAATGACTTTCTATTCTTCACTGTGGCTTTCTCTTTTCAGAATTATAATGGCTAATCTTAATATTCTCTCTTGTAATGTTAGAGCACTGTCCACCCTCCAAAGAGATTGAGTGTTAACGATCTTGTACATAGGCATAAAGCTGACTTTTTTTTCCTAAGAAATACACCTCTTATCTAAAGGTGCACAGTTAGCTGCTTCCAAATGCTATTTTGTTGCAGCCTTGTCCTCTGCATCATCCCTTAAAGGTGGGATGATGATTTTAGTTAGACTATCATTACAGCTTAAGATTCTTGCCTCTGGTGGGTAACGATGTTTGTTTTGTTTTCGCTGAAATGGGTGGCAGGAAACATGCCTGCTGCTCAATCTATGCGCCCATGCCGTGTAGCGTGTGGAAGAAAAAAAATAGGCTTAGGGGGTGTCACAGTCATTTAGGATAAAGTGCGTTGATATAATTTCCATATTAAAAATATGGCATCCATCTTAGAAGTATAAAAGGGTTAATAAATGTCAGAAACCTTTTCAGGCATTTCAGGAAACTAGATAAAGGTCAAGTGAACAACAAAGACAAGAATGTACCAGGAGCAGGTTGATGCAATACACCAAATGTATGATTAAGAGATCAGCAGATATCCTGTAAACTATAAAATTTGACAGTTGTCACATACACAGAGATTTAAAGGATAACAAATAATCTAGAGAAACTGAAGGATACTGCAGAGACAGACTTTTATTCAGGCTGGCTGTACTCTATGCTAAATGTTTCATGTCTTTCAACCACAGTATGAAATGTATGCATTGATTGACACTGTATGTAAATTCAATAGTTTATAAAATGAACCTCTACCCATTGTTTCTGTGACCATTTTCATCATGCTGTAACAGACTGCTATGAGAGATGGTCCCTCCTCAGCATGGTGCTGCAGGTGTAATAAACGATGCAGATCGGCAAGCTTTTCTCCTGCCAGATTACTGACTAAAGGGTTTTATCAGATTAGTCCTATTAGAGGATAAGATTCTTTAAGATGTCAATTGCTACTACAAGAGGTGGATTCTTTTCCGACATTCCTAAAAACATTGTAATTTGCTGATTATGAGCTTATTATAGTTATTGATGCAACTTGTTTCATTGACCCACTTAAATCTCCTCTCCTAATCAATTAGCGTGTTCTACCCACATCTTCCAATCTGAGTGAGTTTGTGTCTGATCTGACATTGGTTGATTTATTTAATTCCTTAACCAATCTGCCAATGAATTCTTTTTCTTTTCCACGTGTCACAAATTTTCTTCCAGAATTGATTATACCTTCATCTGTAAAACACTAGCATCTAACTTTTTTAATGCATACTTACTTTCCACCATTGTTTCTGACTACATATTTGCAGTATTAAACCTTCATCTTCCACTTTGTCTTCTAGTACTGCATGGTGGTGTTGCCACACTTTTACAATCTGCTGAATTTATTGAACGACTCTCAACAAAACTGAGATGTGAACTCAGTAAGCAATCCTGTCTTTGTGTGGATGGCTATTAAAGCCTTTATAAGAGATTATTATATTGCTTTGCTGTTGATTGAGCATGCAAGTCTTGTAAAGTAATATCTTGAATATTGCTTAAACAAACTCAAAAGAGCCTGGCCTGGTATCACTCAGGTCAGGATAGAACTCAACAATTGCCTTTTAAAGAAAGCTGAATTTCAAATCCATCGTATTTGCATCAAATACTATTTGTCAGACGCAAAGCTGGATATATTCTTTGCTTTAAGACTGCGCAGGTGTGACACTTTCACATCTATATCCCCGATTAAGGCCACAATGGGCACTCTTTCTAATAATCTGTTTGAATTTAATAACCATTTTACTGAATTCTACTTCAAATTGTATGCAGATGACTTCTCCTCGATCTCTCTTGAAGCTATAGATGCATTCTTCACCACTGTAAAAGTTCTGAAACTATCTCTAAGCAATGTCCATTTCTTAAACTCTCTGATAACTAGGAATGAATTTAAGCAGGCTTATTCTCTCTCACTAAAGGTAAGGTGCCAGAGTTTGATTAGATACTGCCCAAACTGATCTCAATATTTTAGTCACAACTTACACAGCCGTTGAAGCTTTGGTTTTCATATGCTCCAGAGAAGTTGCACATTCATCCCAATTTAAATTCTGTCATCATCTTATTGCTTCTTAAATCTGCCAAGCATTCATCAGATCCATCCATCCATCCTCTTCCACTTATCTGAGATCGGGTTGCGGGGGCAGCAGCTTGAGCAGAGATGCCCAGACTTCCCTCTCCCCGACCACTTCTTCTAGCTCTTCCGGGAGAATCCCAAGGCGTTCCCAGGCCAGCCGAGAGACATAGTCCCTCCAGGGTGTCCTGGGTCTTCCCCGGGGCCTCCTCCTCGTTAGACGTGCCCGGAACACCTCACCAGGGAGGCGTCCAGGAGGCATCCTGATCAGATGCTCAAGCCACCTCATCTGACTCCTCTCATTGTGGAGGAGCAGCGGCTCTACTCTGAGCCCCTCCCGGATGACTGAGCTTCTCACCCTATCTTTAAGGGAGAGCCCAGACACCCTACGGAGGAAAGTCATTTCAGCCGCTTGTATTTGCGATCTCGTTCTTTCGGTCACTACCCATAGCTCATGACCATAGGTGAGGGTATGAACATAGATCGACTGGGAAATTGAGAGCTTCGCTTTGCGGCTCAGCTCCTTTTTCACCACGACAGACCGATGCAGAGCCCGCATTACTGCGGATGCCGCACCGATCCGCCTGTCGATCTCACGCTCCATTCTTCCCTCACTCGTGAACAAGACCCCGAGATACTTGAACTCCTCCACTTGGGGCAGGATCTCGCTACCAACCCTGAGAGGGCACTCCACCCTTTTCCGGCTGAGGACCATGGTCTCGGATTTAGAGGTGCTGATTCCCATCCCAGCCGCTTCACACTCGGCTGCAAACCGATCTAGAGAGGTGAAGGTCACGGCCTGATGAAGCAAACAGGACAACATCATCTGCAAAAAGCAGTGACCCAATCCTGAGTCCACCAAACCAGATCCCCTCAACGCCCTGGCTGCGCCTAGAAATTCTGTCCATAAAAGTTATGAACAGAATCGGCATTCATCAGATATTTTCTCCTAAAGGCATCTTTCCTTGAACACCAACATTAAATTACTTCCCAAATTTGTACCCACTCGCTTTCTAACTGTTATATGTAAGCTTGCATACACAGATTAGACCGGCTTCATTTGCGGTTGTTTTACAGCACATAATCTTAGTAATTTGCTACAGATTATTAGTAAGGATCATTCCCTATTAGCAACCGCAGCACTCATTTCATTAGACGTGAAGAATGCTTTTGACAGACTGACTTGGCATTAGCTGTAGAAAGCTTTGCAGGTGACAGGTTTTGTCAATACCCTTTCATTAAAATGATCAAGAAGTTAGAATCAGCTCCTAAATCATCAATTCCTTCCAATTCAAACTTAGATTGCCCCTTTCCTATCTGTTGGGGAGTGAGACAGGATTGGCCCCATCTCCAAAGATCTTCATTCTTTCAGCTGAGCTCCTTATGATACTCATTAACTGACTCCTCCTATAATCATTAACAATTCACTTCACATGATTTCTTTTTATACCAATGATGCTGTCCTGTTTTTAGGAATGTCTCAGAGGATTGACCATTTATCTTAAAATTGTTTTGTACATATCAGGAACTCTCCGAATATAAAATTAACTGGAGTAAATCTGCCCTTCTTACGTTAAATTTCTGCATATTGTAAAATTCTTATATATCTTGGCATCACTATAAAACCTGCTTTAAAAGATATCGCTACATAAAATTTTTGCCATGTTTTGGAAGAGGTTAAACAATAGTTTCATGGACTAACCTTATCCTTTCCTTTCAGTCCAGTTTATCTAAAATAGATAGATAGATACGTTACTGTGATTGAGATCCTAACTCTCCTTCCCACACCTCATTTTTGGAGAAATGTTCATTCGCAACTCTCATCCTTGCTATGGAACGTGCATTACACAAGCATTAAACATTCAATTCTCACCTTGGTCAGGGTGGAGAGAGGCGTATCCTTTCCCAACTCTGAATTTTACCATTGACCCTTCATTTTGCATCCCTTGTGGTACCCGGATGGTGGTGGTACCCAGCCGAGACGCCCGAGAAGACCAGAGGAGGGCTTGTGCCTCCTCCAGACCTCGAGGGGGCGACCGCCCTGGGGGCCACAGGTACAGAGCTGGGAAGCTCGACCCAGTACGGGCCCATGGTCACCGCCAGGGGGCACCCCAATACCAGTAGAAGCCTGGACCTCAGCACTTCCGCCACACCCGGAAGTGCTGGGGGGAAGAAAAGAAGGGTCACCTGGAGTGCTTCCGGGGATACAGCCGGCACTTCCGCCACACTGGGGCATGTCGGTGGGAGATTGCCGGGAACACACCTGGAGCACATCCGGGTGCTTACTTAAAGGGGCCGCCTCCCTTCAGAGGATGACTTGAATAGGGTGGAAGATGGATGAGGTCTCTGGAGGAGAGAAGGAGGCGGCCGGAAGAAGAGAAAGACAAAGGCATTGTGTTGGCCAGAACTGTGGGGTATTGGGGCTGTTGAGTACGGAGTATTGTGATGGAAAACCTCAATAAATGTGTGTGGGGTAAATCTAACGTGTCTGCCTGTCTGTGTCCGGGTCCACACCCTTTTCTCATTTTTTCAACCTCTGTTAACCCCTTCATGGCTCTCTATTGAAACAGTCTAGCTCTGCTACAGATTAAGTTAGATATTTTCAGTTCAAATCAAGAGAAGTACAGCTCTAACAATCAGGTTCTATTATTTCGTAAGTGCTCCAGATATTTAGGAAAGTAGAGGCATGATTGTGTTTTGTGCAGAAATGGTGTTTGCAGACACCTCTCTCTCATTATAAAGCTCTTAATATTGGCGGGTGTCCCATCTCAAATCCACGCTGGTCTGCTTCCAGTATTCATACCCCTGGTGATATTTTTGAAGTGGCAGGGTCTCTTTCATTTATTGTTCTTTCCTCTAAATTTTCACTACTTTCATGCAATTGTTTCTTTTACCTACCAGGGGGCTCTGCCCCCTGCTCGCTTCGCTCGCCAACCCCTGTGTTTGGTTAATCCATCCATCCATCATCCAACCTGCTATATCCTAACTACAGGGTCACTGGGGTCTACTGGAGCCAATCCCAGCCAACACAGGGCAGGCAGGAAACAAACCCCGGGCAGGGCGCTAGCCAATCGCAGGGCTCGCACACACACACCAAGCACACACTAGGGACAATTTAGAATCGTTAATCCACCCAACCTGCATGTTTTTGGACTGTGGGAAGAAGCACCCGGAGGAAAGCCACACAGACACAGGGAGAACATGCACACTCCACGCAGGGAGGACCAGGGAAGTGAACCCAGGTCTCCTAACTGCGAGGCAGCAGCGCTACCCACTGCACCACCGTGCCACGGTTTGGTTAATCGGATATACAATTTTAAAAGCTTTTTTTTTTCTTTGGAATTGTTTCAGTTTCATTAGTTGCACTTTTTACTTTAAAGGTTTATTAAAAACAATACAGTGGAACCTCGGTTCACGAACGTCTTGGTACACGTACAAATCGGTTTACGACCAAAAAGTTCACCAAACTTTTGCCTTGGTTCACGACCACAACTCGGTATACGAACAAGCCAGTTTCCCTTTCGGTTTGTACATGTTCAGTCTCTCCCTGTGCATTTCCTGTGCAGAGAGCGCGACACACACACACACGCACACGCACACACACACAGGCAGCGCAAGAGAGAGGCAGCGTGAGAGACAGAGGCACACACATAGGCAGCACGAGACAGAGAGAGCCGCGCACACACACACAGGAGCGTGAGAGAGAGACAGAGGCGCGCACACACACAGGAGCGTGCGAGAGAGAGGCGCGCACACACACAGTAGCGCGCTAGAGACACACACACACACAGGCGCTCCAGGCTCGAAAAAGAGAGACGCACGCACACACACACACAGGCGAGCGAGAGAGAGAGGGACACATAAGGTAGAGAAGGCTTGTTTTTGTTTTCAGTTCAGTTTACAGTGATCGGTTTGTAGCCTGCATTGTTGCAATTTTACTTTTCTTGGTGGTTTATTAAATTACGGATTTTTCAAATGTTCATTTTTTCCACTGTGCTTAAAACTCATAAAAAAAAAGTGTTTTTAGCGAGCGGTTCCTAGTACTATAGCGCGAACTATTGCAGTGTTAGTTTTCTCTGTTGTTCAAGGTTTTCTCAGTGTTATTCAATGTTTTTACGTTTAGTTTACTATTACGCTGTGCATTCTATGGTATGATTAACTATATTTGTGCTTAAAAACTAAAAAATCTATATATTTACATACAGTTCGTACGGTCTGGAACGGATTAATTGTATTTACATACAATCCTATGGGGCAAATTGCTTCGGTTCACGACCAGAGTTTTGGAACGAATTATGGTCGTGAACCAAGGTTCCACTCTATATGGAATTACCTTTTCTTCAAGATCGCATTGAATTTTGAATCCATTTTTGGAGATACATTGCGACAATGCAACGTATAATCTCTCTAATAAATAATCCGACGTTTTCTAATGGTTGTCCCTTTGATTTGTTAATTGTTATAGCAAAAGCTATTCTCATGGTAAACTGTAAACATTTTAATATGAATGGCATATCACAATATCCTTTGGTGTCTAATGTTATTTGCAGAATATATACATCACCTTACTTGTCGTCTGTTAAAATTTGCATCACTTCTCCGTCATCATAAATATACACCTGACCGAATTGTGTATTCTTTGAAATTAAACTTGTCGTTGCTTTAACTGTTGTGGGACGACCTTGCTTTGCCCTGCTATTTTTTCAATTACACCTGGCTCTGATGATTAATCACCTTTTGTTTGCGCTAATGAGATCTTTACTATCTTTTTTTTTTTTTTGATACTGTAGCGACTGACGTAATAAAGTGTCACAAAAGTTTTACTTGAACAATCGACGACTTCGTAACCCCAAACACAACTGTCTAGGACCCTCTCTGACCCCTCCTCCCCCTTACTGCATTAATCAGTACCCCGCTATCAGTCTTCCATGCTGTACTCCGCCCCCTCAAATCGGACCTATCAGTCACTTAAAACTAAAAAGGCTTCAACCTGCTGGCGAGCTGGGAGCACATTATGCGTGTCTGCCAAAAGTAATCAAACAACTGCTTAGTTAGAGGTCTGTGGACTTGTTTTAAATGATGGCTCACTGACTTATCTCGCGTGACGTTGCAAAAACAGTAATTGTCCTTTATTTCCGGCCCGGGCATGGTTAAATCTCTTTCTTGCAGGACGTACAATGCTACTCCCGTTTATGAAGTTCTAATCTTTTAATTCTGAGCCCTATTGGACGTGCTATGTTTTCAATTCCACTTGTTCTGGGCTGATTATCACTTTCCTTATTTTCTAAATTTGCACCTAGATTGTTTTTCTTTTTAGCATTTTTTTCTCTCCACCGCATTTGGGTCTCTTTTCTCCGCGCTTTTCTTTCATCTTCGTTTAGTCGACACACGTCGTAAATGTAGGAAGGACAGTCCTTACGTGTGTGTGAACAGTTAACATTTGAATGTGATGATTGCATATAGCGCTGAGCTGACCTCTCTGTACTGTTGTTGCCTCTGCATGTTCTGGAGTACAAAAGAAACAGTGACATGTGGGGACTGGCAAGATCGGAGGAAAAAAAACATGCAGTGTTATGCGAATGAATATGAATAATATAAATAATGTTGCATACGGTCCACAATGTTTTCCGAAATGTACTATACAGGTCATAAAATGAATAATTCCAAATATCATATATACCTATGTCTCTGTTTTTTTTTTTTTTTTTTTGACATCATAGACCATAAGGCACATAGTAATTCAGCGTGAGCAGGAACACTCAATAAAACTGAATAAAAAAAATCAAGTGACAGTGAGATACGAAGAAGGCTGATTCACCAGCATTTGTATGTCAGCTTTTATCCCTCCAGATCAGAGAGTGTCCAGTTCCATTGCCTCAAAACACCACTCACATCTACAGTTACTCCCAGTTTCAAATAAAAACGAACAGCGTCAGATCCCTGGGTGGGGCGGGTAGTATGTATCTTAATTGTGACTGAGAGAATTAAAGTGAAAAAAAAGGTAATTTTTACAAGTCCTTTAAATATACACCATCTGTTACACATGCAAACCAAATGTATGTGTGTACTGTATAATATTAACAATAAGAGCAGCTCACTACTGAAAACGGCAAATATAGGAGTCAGTCAGGATCTAACCGGGGACTCTTGATTACAAGTCAGCAAATCTTACTGCTACGCCACGGAAGCTGTTGTAACTTCCTTGAACCTTTTGTGAAAGTGTTTATTTGATCTTTGGACTTCAGGCTTCACACATTATATAGTTTATGCCAACATTTTGTCATTTACTACTAAAATATGAAAAAAGTTTCTGTTTTAACAATGTGTTTACACAGATTATTGTAGAAACGGAACACACATGAAATGCATGTGTTCCAAATAACGATCTATTATTTGCACCATAAAACTCCAGCACTTCACTCCCAGATAATCAATCAAGGCATGAGCTGGGAGAACTTTGTGCAAGTTCTGGGGCGGTGGGGGACGGAATAGCAGGCTGCTTGCTGCTTGTCTTAATCGACACATTTACAGGAGAAAAGACGCTGAGGGAGAGGTGTGAACGGATTTAAGGTGGGCCGGACCTATGAGTTTTTTCATAGGCTCTGGTAATTCTAGTGTTAAGCCATCTTCCAGTTACACAATCCCCTGCAGTCACTGACCATTTAACATTCCCTGCTCCTTACCTGTCTTGTTACCCAAAGCATCAACACTGAGTTTCATTCAAGTCTTTACTGTCCTTCCTTTCATACACATAAAATAAGACACACATTTCCTCTACATATGTGTTCAATAATAATAATAGTAAGCTGGCAGGAATGAGAAAAAACACAAGATGGGAATATTTATGAGAAGAGCCTGGGCATCAGGGTGAGGAGGTATCTTGTCAACCATTACGTGAGTTCGTCTGCTGCCCCTCATTTGCACTGGCACGCGTTACTTTGGGGGCAAATGCAATGGAGAATACCGATAATGCACACCTTCAGAAGTGGAATAAATCGACTGTATACTGAAGTATTCCATTGCCAAACATAAAAATACAAAGTAGAATATTTCAGATAAACGAGGAATTTTTTTTAATTATAAACGATGCAACATTATTATATGTGTTGCTACTTGTTTTATTTATTCTCACCAAACGTTACATATCTACATGGGAAATTAATATGGGTAATATGTTTATAATAATTCTGATTAAAATACACTGTCAAAATATATTAGTGAACAAACTCAGACACACTGGCCTTTAGGAAATATCAAAAAGCTTATGCGCTGTCATTTAGGACAGACTGCATTGTTAACGTCACGCACTCTCTACTGACACGATGTCACAAAGAAAAAAAAGAAACAGCACAGTCCATGCAAGCTCATAGCCTCCATGATTTTTGACCTTATGATTAATTGTCAATATCATAAATAAAGTCATTTTAAGAAGATGACAAGTCTGCTATAGTCAGTTCAATACATGCTCTATTTAAAATGTTTGCATATATAGAATGTAAAACAGAATCTCAATTAAGCGGGACTCGTGAGTAGAAACAAATAATATGTAACACTGAGAAATTATAATTCATAATAACGGGACAAGTAAAAACTACGACTTCTTAAAGCAGACACTGTAAATGTAGGCATTTCAATAACTAATTTAGGAGGCTTGTGTGTGCATTTCAATATCTATTTAAGAACAGTGCAACATTTGCGCTGTTTAGTATTTTTTGCATCTCACACCCTCATACACCTTTACCGTAAGAGCATCCCTTATCTACAGTGGGGCATTCAATCAGAAGAAAATATGAAGCTGGTTTTAAATTAAAAGTTGTTGAAGTGGAGAAAGAACCTGGTAACTGCGCAGCTGCAACAAAATTTGATGTGTCTCAAGAAACTGGTGCGAGATTGGAGGAAGCAAGATGTTAAAGAAAAAAAAAACTGTCTTATTTTTGAACGGGCATATAAGTTGGGGTCTGATTTTATGATTGATTTTTCGGGTTTCAAGACCCAACTTATACGTGAGTGTATACGGTAAGTGTCAGACAGACTCTGAAAAATATAGAGCACAATGCCTTACAGTGTATTGAGGCTTCACAAAGCCTCCTTTTAACTGTTCATGTCTGCTCTGTATACTCTGTTTATCCAATTCATTATAATAACTATTCATTCAAAATCTGTACTAACCCCTACTCTCTCTTCTGTTTCCTTTTCCGGTGTCCCTTTGGTGGTGGCACATCTACCCAAAGCACCATGATGTTCCAACAATGATGGATGGATTAAAAGCCAGAAGTCTGTATGACAATCAGCATCAAGTGACTCCGTGAGAACCCTAACTACAAACAGGACTATTTCATTTATGTTAGGTAGAATGCCCAGAGGGGACTGGGCGGTCTCGTGGCCTGGAACCCCTACAGATTTTATTTTTTTCTCCAGCTTTCTGGAGTTTTTTTTTTTTTTTTTTTTCTGTCCACTCTGGCCATCGGACCTTACTCCTTTTCTATGTTAACTAATGTTGTCTTATTTTAATTTCTTATTTTGTCTTTTATTTTTCTTTTCTTCATTATGTAAAGCACTTTGAGCTACTGTTTGTATGAAAATGTGCTATATAAATAAATGTTGTTGTTGTTGCTCAGCGCTTTGACCACCTGAATGGTTTATTAACCAAGTGCGCATGTCTGCTCGGTGTTTTGAACTGTGCTAGATGGTTCATTAACCAGTGCGCATGTCTGCTCAGCACTTCGAACCGCAATAGATGGTTCATTAACCAGTGTGCATGTCTGCAAGGCATTTCGAACTGCGCTAGATGGTTCATTAACCAGTGCGCATGTCTGCTTGGTGCTTCAAACCAAAATACATGGTTCATTAACCAGTGTACATGTCTGCTTGGCATTTCAAACCATGCTAGAAAGTTCATTAACCAGTGCGCATATCTGCTCAGTGTTACAAACTGCGTTCCAAGCTTCATTAACCAGTGCTCATGTCTGTTTGATGCTTCGAACCGTTCTTCACGTTTCATTAACCAGTGCGCTTGCCTGCTCAGTGCTTCAAACCTCGCTTCACGATTCAATCCCAGTGTGCATTTCTGCTCTGTGCTTCGAACCATGTTTCACAGTTCATTAGCCAGTGTGCATGTCTAATCGGTGTTCCGAAGCGCACCTGACAGTTCATTAGCTAGTGCACATGTCTGATCAGTGTTTCGAACTGCGTTTAACGATTCACTAAGCAGTGCACATGTCTGCTCAGTGCTTCAAACCACTTTCCATGTTTCATTAATCAGTGTGCATGTCTGCTGAGCGCTTCAAATCATTATTCATCAAGCTCCGTTTGAAGTACTTATGGCATCAGCAGAGTTGAAAAACTCAACAGAATTGCCAGGCTAAATGAATGTCTGTGGATGATCAAAACATTTTAAATGATTGTGCCCGATAATACTTAGTGACAAGAAACAAAACTATAAATTATCCATCATATAAATGCCAATTTGTAGAATGCATAATGCTGCAAAAAAGAGCTTTAGTAATATGGGTGATGACACCTCTCTCACTATAATACTCACTTTTCATAAATATCCCTTCTTCACCTTGTACAACGTTTTCATGCAACACTCATTTTTTTTCAGAACCATACGTCATAGTATACATCTATATATAATTTTTTTCATCTTCATTAGGAGAATACAACGATATTCTCATGCCAGTGCTACCAATTTAACATACATACATAAAAAACATATACAGGTGCTGGTCATAAAATTAGAATATCATGACAAAGCTGATTTATTTCAGTAATTCCATTCAAAAAGTGAAACTTGTATATTAGATTCATTCATTACACACAGACTGATGTATTTCAAATGTTTATTTCTTTTAATTTTGATGATTATAACTGACAACTAATGAAAGTCCAAAATTCAGTATCTCGAAAAATTAGAATATTGTGAAAAGGTTCAATATTGAAGACACCTGGTGCCACACTCTAATCAGATAATTAACTCAAAACACCTGCAAAAGCCATTAAATGGTCTCTCAGTCTAGTTCTGTAGGCTACACAATCATGGGGAAGACTGCTGACTTGACAGTTGTCCAAAAGACGACCATTGACACCTTACGCAAAGAGGGCAAGACACAAAAGGTCATTGCTAAAGAGGCTGGCTGTTCACAGAGCTCTGTGTCCAAGCACATTAATAGAGAGGCAAAGGGAAGGACAAGATGTGGTAGAAAAAAGTGTACAAGCAATAGGGATAACCACACCCTGGAGAGGATTGCGAAACAAAACCCATTCATAAATGTGGGGGAGATTCACAAAGAGTGGACTGCAGCTGGAACCACCACGCACAGACGTATGCAAGACATGGGTTTCAGCTGTCGCATTCCTTGTGTCAAGCCACTCTTGAACAAGAGACAGCGTCAGAAGCGTCTCGCCTTTGGACTGCTGCTGAGTGGTCCAAAGTTAGTGATGGTTTGGGGTGCCATGTCATCTGCTGGTGTTGGTCCATTGTGTTTTCTGAGGTCCAAGGTCAACGCAGCCGGCTACAAGGAAGTTTTACAGCACTTCATGCTTCCTGCTGCTGATGAACATTATGGAGATGCAGATTTCATTTTTCAACAGGACCTGGCACCTGCACACAGTGCTAAAGCTACCAGTACCTGGTTTAAGGACCATGGTATTCCTGTTCTTGATTGGCCAGCAAACTCGCCTGACCTTAACCCCATTGAAAATCTATGGGGTATTGTGAAGAGGAAGATGCAATACCCCAGACCCAACAATTCAGAAGAGCTGAAGGCCACTATCAGAGCAACATGGGCTCTCATAACACCTGAGCAGTGCCACAGACTGATCGACTCCATGCCACGCGCATTGCTGCAGTAATCCAGGCCAAAGGATCCCCAACTAAATATTGAGTGCTGTACATGCTAATACTTTTCATGTTCATACCTTTCAGTTGGCCAACATTTCTAAAAATCCTTTTTTTGCATTGGTCTTAATTGATATTCTAATTTTCCGAAATACTGAATTTGGGACTTTCATTAGTTGTCAGTTATAATCATCAAAATTAAAAGAAATAAACATTTGAAATACATCAGTCTGTGTGTAATGAATGAATCTAATACACAAGTTTCACTTTTTGAATGGAATTACTGAAATAAATCAACTTTGTCATGATATTCTAATTTTATGACCAGCACCTGTATTATATGCATCCACACTGCTAAAAACAGTAGTGGTGCAGCAGTAGCGTTGCCGCCCCATAATAAGGCATGGGTGGGTTCGGGTCCCATGTCCATCCAGTGTGAATTGTTAACCCAAAGAGTTTGTTTAACAGAAAATTCCACCATGGACCGACAGCTAGCAAGGCAAGCTATCGAAGTGGGGTTGGATCACCACAGGCAGCCAAGAGGCACACACCCCTAGCAAAGATATCAAACATAAATATGAATCAAAATGCACATTTACAACAAAACAAACCATATGAGTGACGATTTCAACTATTATTATGGTTGTTGAGCACAGGTTTAATGGTTTAAGTTTTTAAATATTAAATTAATCAGGTGGAATGTGTTCTTACTTTGAGTGTTTAGGGGGTGCTACACAGTGAATGTGTTAGTGACTTGGATTGAGACTCTGTAACTGGAAGATTGGTTAGGAATGATACAGACAGGACAAGTATCATATTTGTTTAACTCTTTTAGGGCGGATGTCGACTTTTGTCGACAGGAGGGGTTGAAGGCGAATGTCGACAAAAGTCGACATCCAGGGATAGGGGGCGACAATCAGCTGTTAATGGCGACAAATCTCACTGTGAAGTCACAGGCATTCCCTCTGTGCTTGGAGGAATGCTAGACTCGTTGACTCGGCAAATAAACATTGCGTGTGCGTGAGTTGCGAAATGTAAACAAAGGCAAGATGGCACCGACATGTGAAAAGGCAGCGAAGCAAGTGCAGAGATGGGACAGAACTTGTGATATAACTTCAGGGAGCATTGGTCCAAACGTGTTTTGTCCCCTGGTGGCTTAGGTACGTGCTGCTGCAGTTTTATTCACTTCTGTAATAAACAGAAGCAAATCCCATGGGGTGAGCCAGGCTATAATGCCATACATAAAGTTCATAAAGTTTCAGAAGATGAAAAGAGGTGACAATACGGTTTTCATGCAGGCAGAAAACTTGGTGGCAGTGGCATGGCACGATGGCAAATGGGTGACTTGTCTCTCTACAGTACACACTAACAATATATGTTAGAAAGTGCAGCAACAGACAATTGAAAAATAGGCATCAAAGCAACACATATTGTAAGGAGTGCAATGTGGCAATGATTGAAATTGGCTGCTTTGAGCGAGATCAGACTTTGCTGTGTAAAATGTATGTGATATGTATGTGAAATCAGAGTATGCAGGCTCATACAACATGCAAGACACTAACATTTGTCAAAAGTAAATATTTTTTGTTGATTTGATGTGTTAAACAATTGCTTTGTGTTCTTTTTTAAAAATGTTAGTTTTTGGAAAAATATTCAGCCCTGGGAGAAAAGAAACAAAAAAAAAATTAGCCCTAAAAGAGTTAAAGAAATATTTTATTTTACTGTGCTGTGACTAAGACAACTTTTTACTGATCGCCTATCCGGACCTTGAACAACTTATTCACGGGGGAGGGATGATGCTGGTAAAGACAGATGCTTTTTTCAACAGCAGGTCCAGATGCGTTTATCCCATTGCTTTTACAATAATCCCTCCTCCATCGCGGGGGTTGCGTTCCAGAACCCCCCGCGAAAGGTGAAAATCCGCGAAGTAGAAACCATATGTTTATATGGTTATTTTTATATTGTCATGCTTGGGTCACAGATTTGCACATAAACACAGGAGGTTATAGAGAGACAGGAATGTTATTCAAACACTGCAAACAAACATTTGTCTCTTTTTCAAAAGTTTAAACTGTGCTCCATGACAAGACAGAGATGACAGTTCCGTCTCACAATTAAAAGAATGCAAACATATCTTCCTCTTCAAAGGAGTGCACGTCAGGAGCACAGAATGTCAGAAAGAGAGAGAAAAGCAAACAAATCAATAGGGCTATTTGGCTTTTAAGTATGCGAAGCACCGCACGGCACAAAGCTGTTGAAGGCGGCAGCTCACACCCCCCCTCCGTCAGGAGCACAGAGAGAGAGAGAGAGAGAGAGAGAGAAAAACAAACAATCAAAAATCAATACGTGCCCTTCGAGCTTTTAAGTATGTGAAGCACCGTGCAGCATGTCGCTTCACGAAGCAGCTGCACAGAAGGGAGCAACATGAAGATAATTTTTCAGCATTTTTAGACGAGCGTCCGTATCGTCTAGGTGTGCGAACAGCCCCCCTTCTCAATCCCCCTACGTCAGGATCAGAGAATGTCAGCGCAAGAGAGAGAGAGAGAAAAGTACGTTGGGTAGCTTCTCAGCCATCTACCAATAGCGTCCCTTGTATGAAATCAACTGGGCAAACCAACTGAGGAAGCATGTACCAGAAATCAAAAGACCCATTGTCCGCAGAAATCCGCGATATATATTTAAATATGCTTACATATAAAATCACAATTTAAATGACCGCTACGCGCTCTTGTTGACTCGGCGACGCCCAGAGCAGAAAGAACGCACTCCGGCCGCTCCAACTGCACTGCCACAGTGGGTTTATCATCAACCTATTCAATGACGGGATTCATGGACATCAAACGGCAATGAATAGAACATGGATTAATGTAAATATTTGAGCTGCCTTCCGCAATTAGTCATCACATTTTAATGGTGATTCTAACTGGGAATGATTCCCAAATAGATCTTTTATGCAATCCTTCCACAGTACCTCTCAAAATTATTTAGTTCAAACTGGTCATAAAGATTTCACTCCTGATCATTTTTTTTTTTTTTTTTTAATTATTAATCGAACTCGGGTTTTCCCTATGCCACCTTAGTCAGTTGAGCCAAAATCAACTGAGATGGCGTCTATTCTTTGTAGCAAACTTATTACTTTTCTGATCCACAAAAAATTGTAAAGTATTAATAAATTAAATATCTCAATACTTGATCGAATAATAATATCTGTTGATTTAAGGATTTCATCTTTTCTTTCTCAAATGTGCTTATTTATATTATGGCAACTCTGTCTATGGACTTAATTAAGTCAGAATAAAGAAAACATTTAAGGATAAATAACAAGGCTCATTTTCAATTCATTTTTTTTTTTTTAAACCTACAACATTAGGACCATGTAACACCAAACCTCGGGCTATTAAATGTGATCTCAAGAAAAAATTAGGGTTAATAATGATACTAATAACAATAATAGTGATACAGTGTAAAAGTGAATATTCATTGAAAGAGTCGGGGCTTCAAGAGTGAGGTGTCTTATTTTGTTTAATTCTTGTTATCGTATAGTACATTCTGCCTGTCGCCGTTAGTTATATATACATATATTTTTTTAGACATCAGACATTGGAAGCTGCTGATGACCCCTTCTCTTTGTTGCCAGGCTGTAGCAGCGAAAAAGTAAAAGCAATACAATTTTAACAGATGTCACTGAACTTGATCAAGAGCTTGTGTAACGTTAATGCAAATGGCCAGAAGGTGTCACTAGAGAGGTGTCAAATGCTTTGAAGTTTCCATATTATTTCTGACACAAATGATCCAAATGTTTCTATGCTTCACTCCACTTAACATGTTTCGCTTGAATACACTTGGCATCGTACCCTAACCAGATTTCTTTATCTTCGGTTATATTCTTGAATAAAAGCACACTTGTTTTGTTATAGATGTACCCTTTTGTGAAAGTGTTTATTTGATATTTGGACTACAGTCTTCACACATTATACACTTCATGTCAAAATTTTGTCATTAGCACTTAAACATGAAACAAGTTTCTGTTTTAACTATGTGTTCAACATTTCCTGCCTCGCATTTCCTGCCATCCTACATTTACCCAGATCATTTTAGACACGAAACACACTTGAAACACATTTGAAATGCATGTGTTCCAAATAATGATATATTATTTACTCTATACAACTCCGGGTACCTCAAACCCAGATAAACAGACTTGAGCAGGCAGAACTTTTTGTCCGACCTGAACAAAGGGGGGGGGGGGGGGGGGGGGGGGTTTGGGTTAATGAGATAGCAGGCTGCTTGTGCTAATCAACATATTTGCAAAACAAAAGACACTAATGGAGAGGTGCGAAGGAATTTAAAGTGGCCCGGGATTACGAATTTTTTCGTAGGCTTCAAATATTCTAGTGTTAATCCAAGTCCGAATTACATAAGCAATATTTCTGCATATATTTTATACAGAAAAACCTTATGGGACATCAAATATTTAGTAGTTTATAACCTCTCTCTCCAATCATAAAACAAAATACATATAAACACTAGTAGAAAAATGTAATTTCCAACAAAAAGAAAGGTACATCTTGTTTCTCTTTATGTGAAGGTTTATAAATGAAAAGCACATAATCATCCAGACACTTTGCCCTGATATTTTTTATTACTAGAGAGGGAGGGGGAGCTATTGTTTCAGTGTATGAGGGGTTAAATCCCAGTTTGACATTTACAGTATTCAATGCCAGAAAATCTTTCAGTGGAAAAGTAATTGCTCCCACAGGGACCAATCCATGGGTCACTCTTTCTTGCACTCATACTTGAAAATGATATTGGAGGCCTTTTTTTTATCAGCTCCCGGCCTTGATCATAATTTCCTGCCTGCTCTCAATGCGGCACTCTAACAGCACTTTGTTGGTTTAATTATTCAACAGATGAGGTCAAGACAAAGAAATACGAAGATGATATGGGGAGGATTTTAAAATATGCCTGGGTGGTGCTTTTTTAAAATCCCTTCAAATTATGCAAATACTAAATACATATAAAAAAAGTTCCTGAAAAAGTGAATTTAAAAAGCTATGCTCCATAGTAAGCCTCTCAACTCTTTATATTTCAATTATTATTTTGTAAATCATACACCTATTTTCTGAAACAACTTATCTTCATCAGGGTTGACACTAACCAATTATGATCCTAAACATTTGGTACTAGTGAAAAATCAACCATAGACAGAGCAAAAGAACAGGCAAGTCACAATGAAATACATTCCTACACTCATTTACAACAGCCCAATGTAGAGTTGCTGATTAACCTAACAACGTTCATTTGGATCACTCCAGAAGAAAAGCCTATGAACATAGGGAGAAAATGCATGCATCACAAAAAGAAGCCAATCAGCCACAAAGATGACTTGCACCCAAGTGCTATATGCTGCTTTTAGAAAGAACTGAGATTAAACCATTCTGATATTTTATCCTTGGCAGTCAATTACAAGAAGCAAAACATTAGGAAACACTGACCTGAAAATACAAAATCCTCTGTGGTACGATGATTGTTGAGTTATCATTAAGAAAATTGGTACAGAGTAAGTTAGAGAGAGAGAAGCCTTCATTAAAGGGAAAGTATTACTGCTAAACCTGGCTTATCCACCCAAAGGATATAAAGATAAAATACAAAATAACATGGAAACTACCGACTAACAGAATAACTAAATATGACACCATAGAAACAAAATTTCTAGTCCTAATGCTAATGTATTAATAAATTAAAGACAACATCCACAATATTGGCAATATTAGGCTGTTTTAAAACCTTAATATTTTCCTTAAAATCCAAAAATTGTATAAAATGGTATGCAAACACTATTCCAGCTACAGAATACAAAAAGAGTATTTAACCTTGGTCAGACTAAGCTGAAATCAGTTTGAGGTTACATTTAAATTAACGAGAGCTGGACAAGTTTTGAATTTTATAATAAAACTAGCTGATTACCCAGTGGCTTCACTCACTGAGTGCAAGGGAAAAAATAAAACGTATTTATAAAATAAGTTTGTTAATTGCCAATTTTATTTTTCAACAAATAAAGAGCACTTACAATAACATAGAAATCAATATAAACATTATTAAAATCATTATCATATGAGAATATGAAGTAATATATAAGAAGAACATTGCATATAAATATAAATTATTAAACAGTAAAATCTTCTTCTGTGAATTTCCCATTGGGATTAATAAAGTATCTATCTATCTATCTATCTATCTATCTATCTATCTATCTATCTATCTATCTATCTATCTATCTATCTATAATATGCTACTGTGGCTGTTCGTTTGTCTGTCCAGGATTTTAAATCACCTGTAGCTCGCAAACCGTTTCACCTATTGACTTGAAATTTGGTACACATATACTACGTGACATCATCGGGGTGATGATTTTATTACTCTTTTCATCTTTATTTTATTGTAGAATCAACTCTCAGCAGCGCGCAGCAGGGCGGCCGTTCAGCGGATGCATATGGGTGCCGTTCTTATTCCCTACCACCTTCGCTAATCATTCTTGAGGCAGATTGAAGACTTAAGTGCCAGATTAAGTGAAAGGTTAAAGAAAACGTACCAAGTAATTGCAACACAAAAACATAATCAGTTTTAACGCGAAAAGATGCAGATAAAAGAGAAGCAGTGGGCTGCTAGGGTGGAGTAAAGAAGAGCTGCTCAGGAAGCAGCAAGCACATCAACCTCTGAGCTAACGAATACTAAACGTACAGAGAAAGAGGATGAATACTATGAAAGCTCAAATCAAGTGTATTCACTGCACGATAGCCGTTACTGGTATTTTGATAAAAGAATTTGAACAACATATAAGAAGCGTATAAACTATTAAACAGTAAAACATTAACATTTAAGAAGTAAAGATACGTTGAGTACTACTATAGTGTTTTCGGGTATACTACATTTTTTGTTTATCCATTACGTGCATAAATGTATACATTTTTTGGTGTACCTACCCAAGAACACGCGACATATAACTGACCGTGGGAGAAGCATGGATTTTAAACACGCGTTGAGTTCATCTGCTGGCGTCCCTCGTGGAGTAACTGGTAATGTTTGATGAAAATCTCCTGTGAGTAAAACGACAGTACCTCCCATTATTCTGGTAGGATCTCTGAGATCTTGCATTGTTTGGTTCAAGGCTTCATAAGCTCTTATCTGAATGTTGCAAGACTTTTGCCTTTCCAGAGCCCTTGCGTATGTTGCAAATTGGATTTTCGTTGTGAGCGAAGTTTAATGGTAATTGCAATGCCGAATGTGCTGTACGGCCTCCATTTAATAATGCAGAAGCGATTCCCCATGATGCTACAGCCAGAGTTATGTCACCATTCGCTCTCTCGGCAAGAATCAGGTTTATTAAGAACGTATTTCCTGTTTCTCTGTGATCATACGTAATTTCCGTTTCAAACGCGAAAAGAATTTTATATATATATAGATATGAGAGAAAAACTGGAGTTGCTGTATATATTAATGCTATATACATTTTGAAAGGCAGTAGACAAAAAAAAAAGACTGTTTTGATGCATGACCTTTCAAGAAATTCTATACAAAATTAAACTTTTCCGATCTGGAAGTGGATGTCTAACCTCTGCTCATAAAAGCATGTATTTTCCATTTTTTCAAAATGAGACTACCCAATAGTAACCTCTTACAGAGCTACAGGCTTGGCACACTTGGCAAATACAAAAACAGCAGTGAGGGATTGGGTTCCATAGTATGAGGACGGTCTAAGAACAGAGTATGGTCGTCAGGTATTCAATGTGGAAACTTGTTACAGAGAATTGATGACAAAATCAACACAGATAACACTAAAGCCAGAAAGAGAGACTGAAAAGTATCAACTATAACTTAATACAAGTAATATAAAAAGAATTGGACCAGAGATGAGATAGATGATATGGCATTACCGTGCATGCTGAATAAATCCTGATATAAAAATGAAACATCTCTGACTATCTTACCTTTCCTTCATCCATCCATCCATTCTCTTTTGCTTATCCGAGGTCAGGTCGCGGGGGTAGCACCTTGAGCAGAGATGCCCAGACTTCCCTCTCCCCGGCCACTTCTTCTAGCTCTACTGGGAGAATCCTGAGGCGTTCCCAGGTCAGCCGGGAGAGATAGTCCCTCCAGCGTGTCCTGGGTCTTCCCCGGGGCCTCCTCCCGGTTGGGCGTGCCCGGAACAGAGCACCAGGGAGGCGTCCAGGAGGCATCCTAATCAGATGCCCGAGCCACCTCATCTGACTCCTCTCGATGCAGAGGAGCAGCGGCTCTACTCTGAGCCCCTCCCGGATGACTGAGCTTCTCACCCTATCTTTAAGGGAGAGCCCAGACACCCTGCGGAGGAAAGTCATTTCAGCCGCTTGTATTTGCGATCTCGTTCTTTCGGTCACTACCCATAGCTCATGACCATAGGTGAGGGTAGGAACATAGATCGACTGGTAAATTGAGAGCTTTGCCTTACGGCTCAGCTCCTTTTTCACCACGACAGACCGATGCAGAGCCCGCATCACTGCGGATGCCGCACAGATCCGCCTGTCGATCTCACGCTCCATTCTTCCCTCACTCGTAAACAAAACCCCAAGATACTTGAACTCCTCCACTTGAGGCAGGATCTCGCTCCCAACCCTGAGAGGGCACTCCACCCTTTTCCGGCTGAGGACCATGGTCTCGGATTTGGAGGTGCTGATTCCCATTCCAGCCGCTTCACACTCAGCTGCGAACCGATCCAGAGAGAGATGAAGATCACGGCCTGATGAAGCAAACAGGACAACATCATCTGCAAAAAGCAGTGACCCAATACTGAGTCCACCAAACCGGACCCCCTCAACACCCTGGCTGCGCCTAGAAATTCTGTCCATAAAAGTTATGAACAGAATCGGTGACAAAAGGCAGCCCTGGCGGAGTCCAACTCTCACTGGAAACGGGTTCGACTTACTGCCGGCAATGCGGACCAAGCTCTGACACCGGTCGTACAGGGACCGAACCGCCCTTATCAGGGGGTCCGGTACTCCATACTCCCGGAGCACCCCCCACAGGATTCCCCAAGGAACACGGTCGAATGCCTTTCCAAGTCCACAAAATACATGTAGACTGGTTGGGCGAACTCCCATGCACCCTCCAGGACCCTGCTAAGGGTGTAGAGCTGGTCCACTGTTCCGCGACCAGGACGAAAACCACACTGTTCCTCCTGAATCCGAGGTTCGACTATCCGACAGACCATCCTCTCCAGAACCCCCGAATAGACTTTTCCACGGAGGCTGAGGAGTGTGATCCCTCTGTAGTTGGAACACACCCTCCGGTCCCCCTTCTTAAAGAGGAGGGCCACCACCCCGGTCTGCCAATCCAGAGGCACTGTCCCTGAAGTCCATGCGATGTTGCAGAGGTGTGTCAACCAAGACAGTCCTACAACATCCAGAGCCTTGAGAAACTCCGGGCGTATCTCATCCACCCCCGGGGCCCTGCCACCAAGGAGTTTTTTGACCACCTCGGTGACCTCAGTCCCAGAGATGGGGGAGCCCACCTCCGAGTCCCCAGGCTCTGCTTCCTCATTGGAAGGCATGTTATTGGGATTGAGGAGGTCTTTGAAGTACTCCCTCCACCGACCCACAACGTCCCGAGTCGAGGTCAGCAGTGCACCATCCCCACCATATACAGTGTTGACACTGCACTGCTTCCCCCTCCTGAGACGCCGGACGGTGGACAAGAATCTCCTTGAAGCCGTCCGAAAGTCGTTCTCCATGGCCTCCCCAAACTCCTCCCATGCCCGAGTTTTTGCCTCAGCAACCACCGAAGCCGCATTCCGCTTGGCCTACCGGTACCTATTAGCTGCCTCCAGAGTCCCACAGGACAAAAGGGACTGGTAGGACTCCTTCTTCAGCTTGACGGCATCCCTCACCGCCGGTGTCCACCAAGGGGTTCGGGGATTGCTGCCACGACAGGCACCGACCACCTTACGGCCACAGCTCCGGTCAGCCGCCTCAACAATAGAGGCACGGAACATGGCCCATTTGGACTCAATGTCCCCCACCTCCCTCGGGACATGGTCAAAGTTTTGCCGGAGGTGGGAGTTGAAGCTACTTCTGACAGGGGGCTCTGCCAGACGTTCCCAGCAGACCCTCACAACACGTTTGGGCCTACCAGGCCTGACCGGCATCCTCCCCCACCATCGAAACCAACTCACCACCAGGTGGTGATCAGTTGATAGCTCCGCCCCTCTCTTCACCCGAGTGTCCAAGACATGTGGCCACAAGTCCGACAACACGACCACAAAGTCAATCATCGAACTGAGGCCTAGGTTGTCCTGGTGCCAAGTGCACATATGAACACCCCTATGCTTGAACATGGTGTTTGTTATGGACAATCCGTGGACATGGACCTTACCGTGGTGGAGGGGTTTGCGTGTCCCAGTGATCCTAGGAGCTCTGTTGTCCGGGGCTTTATGCCCCTGGTAGGGCCACCCAAGACAAACTGGTCCTAGGTGAGGGATGAGACAAAGAGCGGTTATACAAACCTCCTATGACGAATAAAAAATTTGGACGGCGTTTTCCCTTGCCCGGATGCGGGTCACTGGGGCCCCCCTCTGGAGCCAGGCCTGGAGGTGGGGCTCGATGGCGAGCGCCTGGTGGCCGGGCTTGCACCCATGGGGCTCGGCCGGGCACAGCCCAAAGAGGCAACGTGGGTCCCCCTTCCCATGGGCTCACCACCTATGGGAGGGGCCAAGGAGGTCGGGTGCAGTGTGAGTTGGGTGGTGGCCGAAGGCGGGGACCTTGGCAGTCCGATCCTCGGCTACAGAAGCTGGCTCTTGGGACGTGCAATGTCACCTCTCTGAAGGGGAAGGAGCCTGAGCTTGTGCGTGAGGTTGAGAGGTTCCGGCTAGATATAGTCGGGCTCACCTCGACGCACAGCTTGGAATCTGGAACCAATCTCCTTGAGAGTGGCTGGACTCTCTACCACTCTGGAGTTGCACCCGGTGAGAGGCGCAGAGCGGGTGTGGGTATACTTATTGCCCCCCGACTTGGAGCCTGTTCATTGGGGTTTACCCCGGTAGACGAGAGGGTAGCCTCCCTCCGCCTTCGGGTGGGGGGACGGGTCCTAACTGTTGGTTGTGCGTATGCGCCGAACAGCAGTTCGGAGTACCCACCCTTTTTGCAGTCCCTGGAGGGTGTGCTGGAGGGCATACCATCTGGGGACTCCCTCGTACTGCTGGGAGACTTCAATGCTCACGTGGGCAATGACAGTGAGACCTGGAAGGGCGTGATTGGGAGGAATGGCCCCCCCAATCTGAACCCGAGTGGTGTTTTGTTATTGGACTTCTGTGCTCGTCACGGATTGTCCATAACGAACACCATGTTCAAGCATAGGGGTGTTCATATGTACCTTTCCTTAACACTAAAATTATCAAATCCTATGAAAAAACTTGTAAATCCATCTCACCTTAAATCCCTTTGCACCTCTCCGTCAGCGTCTTTTATCTTGTAAATGTGTCAATAAGCAGCAAGCAGCCTGCTATCACATCCCACCACCGCCGCATAAAGTTTTCTCAGCTCAAGTCTTCTTACCTGCAACCCAGCCACAGGGGATGCACAAACCAGTGTGTTTCTTCATGCCAGTCGCAAGACCGGATAAATGGGGAGGGTTACATCAGGAAGGGCATCCGGTGTAAAATTTTGCCAAATCAATATTTGGACAACAATACAAATTTCTATACCGGATCGGTCAAGCCCCTGGTTAACAACGACCGCCACCAGTACTGTTAGCCAACAGGATGCTGGCAGAAATTAGGCTACTGTTGGCCGAAAAAGAAGAAGGAGAAGAAGAGGGGGGAGACGTGTCCGGAGGCAGGAGGAGAGGAGTAAAATAAAGAGAGAGTGGAACCGAGGGTAGGAACTTTGAATGTTGGCAGTATGACTGGTAAGGAGAGAGAGTTAGCAGATATGATGGAGAGAAGGAAGGTTGATATATTGTGTGTGCAAGAGACTAAATGGAAAGGGAGTAAGGCCAGGTGGATTGGAGGAGGATTCAAATTGTTCTATCATGGTGTGGATGGGAGGAGAAATGGGGTAGGAGTTATTCTGAAGGAACAGCATGTCAAGAATGTTTTGAAGGTGAAAAGAGTGTCAGGCAGAGTAATGATTATGAAGCTGGAAATTGGAAGTGTGATGATGAATGTTGTTTGTGTATATGCACCGCAAGTTGGGTGTGCAATGGGTGAGAATGAAGATTTTTGGAGTGAGTTGGATGAAGTGATGAACAGTATACCCAAGGAACAGAAAGTGGTGATTGGAGCAGATTTCAATGGGCATGTTGGTGAAGGGAACTGTGGAGACGAGGAGGTGATGGGTAGGTATGGTGTCAAGGAGAGGAATGAAGAAGGTCAGAGGATAGTGGATTTTGCCAAAAGGATGGACATGGCTGTGGTGAATACGTATTTTAAGAAGAGGAAGGAAAATAGGGTGATGTACAAGAGTGGAGGAGGATGCACACAGGTTGATTACATCCTATGCAGAAGAGTTGATCTGAAGGAGATTGAAGACTGCAAAGTGGTGGCGGGGGAAAGTGTAGCTAAGCAGCATAGGATGGTGGTCTGCAGGATGACGTTGGAGATCAAAAAGAGGAAGAGAGTGAGGGCAGAGCCAAGGATCAAATGGTGGAAGTTGAAAAAGGAAGACTGCAAGGTTGAGTTTAGGGAGGAGGTGAGACGGGCAGTGGGTGGCAGTGAAGAGTTACCAGGCAGCTGGGAAACTACAGCAGATGTAGTAACGGTGACAAGCAAGAAGGGTGCTTGGCATGACATCTGGGAAGAGTAAGGAGGAAAAGGAAACCTGGTGGTGGAATGAGGAAATACAGGAGAGTATACAGAGGAATAGGACAGCAAAGAAGAAGTGTGATAGTCAGAGAGATGCAGAAAGTAGACAAGAGTACAAGGAGATAAGGTGCAAGGTGAAGAGAGAGGTGGGGAAGGCTAAAGAAAAGGCATATGATGAGTTGTATGAGAGGTTGGACACTAAGGAGGGATAAAAGGACCTGTACCGATTGGCTACACAGAGGGACCGAGCTGGAAAAGATATGCAGCAGGTTAGGGTGATAAAGAGTAAAGATGGAAACATAGTCACAAGCAAGAAGAGTGTGTTGAGCAGATGGAAAGAGTACTTTGAGAGGCTGATGAATGAAGAGAACGAAAGAAAGAAGAGGTTGGAAGATAGAGATAGTGAATCACGAAGTGCAATGGATTAGCAAGGAGGAAGTAAGGACAGCTACGAACAGAATGAAAAATGGAAAGGCCGTTGGTCCAGATGACATACCTATGGAAGCATGGAGGTGTTTAGGAGAGATGGCAGTGAAGTTTTTAACCAGATTGTTTAATGGAATCTTGGAAAGTGAGAGGATGCCTGAGGAGTGGAGAAGAAGTGTACTGGTGCTGATATTTAAGAATAAGGGGGATGTGCAGGACTGCATTAACTACAGGGGAATAAAATTGATGAGTCACAGCATGAAGTTATGGAAAGAGTAGTGGAAGCTAGGTTAAGAAGTGAGGTGATTATTAGTGAGCAGTAGTATGGTTTCATGCCAAGAAAGAGCACCACAGATGCAATGTTTGCTCTGAAGATGTTGATGGAGAAGTTTAGAGAAGGCCAGGAGGAGTTGCATTGCGTCTTTGCGGATCTGGAGAAAGCATATGACAGGGTGCCTCGAGAGGAGCCGTGGTATTGTATGAGGAAGTCGGGAGTGGTATAGAAGTACGTAAGAGTTGTACAGGATATGTACGAGGGAAGTGTGACAGTGGTGAGGTCTGCGGTAGGAGTGACGGATGCAGTCAAGTTGGAGGTGGGATTACATCAGGGATCGGAACTGAGCCCTTTCTTATTTGCAATGGTGATGGACAGGTTGACAGACGAGAACAGACAGGAGTCCCTGTGGACTATGATGTTTGCTGATGACATTGTGATCTGTAGCGATAGTAGGGAGCAAGTTGAGGAGACCCTGGAGAGGTGGAGATATGCTCTAGAGAGGAGAAGAATGAAGGTCAGTAGGAACAAGACAGAATACATGTATGAAAATGAGAGGGAGGTCAGTGGAATGGTGAGGATGCAGGGAGTAGAGTTGGCGAAGGTGGATGAATTTAAATACTTGGGATCAACAGTACAGAGTAACGGGGATTGTGGAAGAGAGGGTGAAAAACAGTGCAGGCAGGGTGGAATGGGTGGAGAAGAGTCTCAGGAGTAATTTGTGACAGACGGGTATCAGCAAGAGTGAAAGGGAAGGTCTACAGGACGGTAGTGAGACCAGCTATGTTATATGGGTTGGAGACGGTAGCACAGACCAGAAAGCAGGAGACAGAGCTGGAGGTAGCAGAATTACAGATGCTAAGATTTGCACTGGGTGTGACGAGGATGGATAGGATTAGAAATTAGTACATTAGAGGGTCAACTCAAGTTGGACGGTTGGGAGACAAAGTCAGAGAGGTGAGATTGCGAATGGTTTGGACATGTGCAGAGAAGAGATGCTGGGTATATTGGGAGAAGGATGTAAGGATAGAGCTGCCAGGGAAGAGGAAAAGAGGAAGGCCTAAGCAAAGGTTTATGGATGTGGTGAGATAGGACATGCAGATGATGGGTGTAACAGAGCAAGATGCAGAGGACAGAAAGATATGGAAGATGATGATCCGCTGTGGCAACCCCTAACGGGAGCAGCCAAAAGAAGAAGAAGAAGTCTCTTTACCTGAGTGTCAGTTGCTTAGAGTTGTATAGAATATAGTAAATACTATATCGTTATTTGGAACACATGCATTTCATGTGTGTTTTGTGTCTACTACAATCTATGTAAACACATTGTTAAAACAGAAACGGTTTTCATGAGCTTTTCCGCTCTGAAGTGACTTTATAGCATCTCATAATTCTGATAGCGCCAGAGGTTTATCCAATTCCTCTGCAATAAAACTCTCTCTTTGTGGTATCTGTAATGTATCCAGAAATGTATTAGATTGTGTGTTGTCTTCTTTAAACTCAGTAGAATATAAGGATTTATAGTAGTCTCTAAATGTGTGCATTATATTTTTATGGTCAATGATTTTATCTCCGTTTGTGTTGGTGATTGCTGGGATTGTATTACGAACTTCTTGCTTGTGGATGTGTTGAGCTAAGAGCTTATTAGCTTTCTCTCTGTGTTCATAGTAATGATGTCTTGGTTTAAAAATGAGTTGTTCAGTTTCTTTGGTTGTTAAGAACTGAATGCAGAGCCAGTCTTTTCCTATGAAGAGCTTCACTTGGACACCTGGCATGTTCTTGATCTATTCTAGTAATTTTGCTGGTTAGCTCTGATACCTTCTTGATTTCTAATTTATTTCTGTGGGAATGATATGAAATAATCTGTCCTCTTAAGAAGGCCTTTAGAGTTTCCCCAGAGTATTCCTGCAAAAACCTCTGAGGATGTATTTGTCTCTAGGAAGAAACTGATTTGTTTTGATATAAATTCTGTACAGTTCTCATCTACTAATAGAAGTGGGTTAAGACGCCATCTGCGAGAGGAGTATGTGTGGCATAATGATTTTAGCTCCAAGATCAGAGGGGCATGGTCAGAAATAACAATAGCGTTATACTTGCAAGATTTAATCGCAGGCAAGAAATTATTATCTATTAAGAAATAATCAATTCTTGAGTAGCAATGATGCACTGGTGAGTAGAAGGAATATGTTCTTGAGTTTGGGTTTAGAAATCTCCAGGGGTCTGATAAGGTGTGGTCAGTTAAAAACTGTGTAATTGTCTTTGCAGTGTTAAATGTCATCCCCCCTGTGACAGGAGACCTATCTAAGAGTGGATTTAAAACACAATTAAAGTCCCCAGCCATTATAATTTTATGAGTGTTCACATTGGGAATAGATGCAAATACATTTTGCATGAGTTCCCTATCACCGACATTGGGTGCATAAACATTTATCAGAATCACTTTACAGTTAAATAAGTTGTCCATGACAATCACATATCTCCCGTCAGGATCAGATACTACATCTGATGCTACAAATGAGACTGTTCTATGTATAAGAATTCCCACACCTCTAGTTTTCTTTGTAAAGCTGGAATGGAACACTTGGCCAGTCCAGTCTTTTTGCAGCCTGAACTGATCTTTGCTTAACAACTGGGTCTCCTATAAAAATACTATTTTAGTGTTTAGACCTGTTAGGTGAGAGAGTACTTTCTTTCTCTTTAATTCATGATTCAGGCCTTTGAGGATTAAAAAGTACAGATATCTATTGCTGATAAAGTCTAAATCCTATAGGCATAAAATATAATCATCAACAGTCCTGAAATATTAAGACAGTAAACCCAGGGAATGGTGTTAAAAAGTGGCCCTGGATAAGCAAAGTAAACCCTAATGCAATAATAACAATAACAATAAACCAAGGGTATGATGTTAAACAGTCTCCTTTAGATTAGTTAAAAGCCAAAAAAACAAAGAAAGAAATACTTTAATTTCTTCCATACATACACGTGCAATTGTAATTAAAACATAAAAAAAAAATGGCAGAGAAGAAAAAAGGACGTATAATTATGGTACCCATATCATTTCAAGCAAATCAGACAGCAGGTAATATCTTCTTTCCATACCATGACAGGATGCGAAAAAAAGCATCGGGATCAGCTTTCTTAACTCCTTTTCTGCTTTTTCCTTGGAAGAGAAGATGTGATATTTGTCTTGAACATCTACTTTCAGTTTGGCAGGATACAAGAGGCTGTATCTGATATCAGTTTTCCGTACCGCTGTTTAATGTTGTAAAAAGAGGCACGTTTAGCAGCTGTTGAGGGTGAGAAATCAGGGAAAATACGAATGTGGTTATTTTCAAATTTTGTTTGTGTCTGAGAAGTGCCATTACATTAAGCTTAAACTGTAATCTCTCGAAGCGAACAATTAAAGTCCTAGGTTTAGAGGTATTTGATCCACGTATGTGATAAGCTGCCGCTATCTCGGTATCTGATTTAAAGTCCTCTCCAACTATTTTTGAGAATAGTTCAGCTACGAGTTTCACTGGGTTTGGACTTTCATGATTCTCAGGTAGACCTTCGATTCTAATATTATTCCTTCTGCATCCATCTTCCAGAGCCTCAAGTCTGTCTCCAAGTTTTTTGCATTCGGAATTCACAGCTGTAGCTTTTCCATCGGCGCTAGATGCCAATTGTTCTGCTGTTTCAGTTCGAGCTGTGAATGTCTGCTTAACGTCTTCCAGCTGATCAGCAAGTTCTCTCAGTTTAGACGCATTTTCCTGAATGTGTTCCTCAATTTTTCTCAGCATATTGTTAAAGACTGCATCAAAACAATCATATATACACTTTTCCAAGTCTTTATATTCCTGAGGCATCTCTTGCAGCTCCAGCCGCAGCTCCTCGTTTGTCTTCTCGATTGTCTTGAGCAAACCATTCATTTCTTTCTTCATATTTTTCTGAATGTTTTTCTTGAGCTTACTTATGGCCGTGGCCAATGTTGCGATCATTTCCTTCAGTTTGGACAAATCGTTTCGGCTTTCGTGCTCCACGGGTGAAGTGGCAACCCCCGTTACAGCCAATGCTTCCGGCTCATGAGGAGTAGATGAATACACGGACTGCAAGGCCATCTCTAGTTTCAAGTGATCTTCTGGAATCAGCGTGCTATAGTGACCTGCATCACTTGCACCTTCGCTCCCATTTTCGCTCTCGACTGGAGATGATGCAGTGGAACAGGGTCCTGGGAAGTCTGTGCTTTCACCTGCCTGTTCCAGGTCAGTCTCTGAAAGGCCGTACCTTTCACTTGCACTTGGACCTGATGCCTGTCTAGACTTGGGTGTAGTTTTAGGTTTCTTTTTCGTTTCTTTCTGACTCCCTTTCTTGTTACTCATGTTTATATACTGTAGTAGAAACTCCTTTGGTTAGGTAAATACAGGAAACCTCGGGATAATAAGAAATATGAGAAAAAATAAAGCCACTGCAATGGAGCTCCGCTTCAGACGTCCATCTCCCATAACAGACGAGACCAACAGATAGGAAATCCTTGTTTTCTATTCCTATAGCACTTTTTGCAGCTTTTGGAATGTTTATATACCTTTCAATATGTTTTATACTTCTGAATGAGATATCATTATTGTTCAATATTGATTATTTTACTCATGGTAGTTTTGCATGCCCATCACCATGCCATTTATGCCACCTTCATTATACCCAATATTACATGGAGTGGCCCATCAGGAACTTTTCCCTGACTTTGATCTTCACAGATATCTCCAAACCCACTGTGTAGTTGTTGCTGAAGAGTCTATAGCTGCAGGTGGAAGCTGCCGTTGCTGTATTTTATATATAAGAGCCAGATCGAATGTTATTTACCTTGATTTATTTACTTATCTTCCTACAGCGTAAAGTCACAAGTAGACTGCAGAGCTTCCCGTGCACATATACAAAATATAGCGATGGCAAAAGTGCAACATGCATTCTTTCTCCGATGTAGAACCCTCATCATCATGAGTTCACCTCTGTTATAGGATGTCTTTATGTGAAAACAGCAGTGTCAGATCGGGGGAAGCGTGAACACGACTGAGAGAATAAAACCAAATAAAAAAAATTTAAAAAAAACAAAGCTAACATTTACAAGTACCATAAATTTACACCGGCTGTTACAGACTCAAATCAAATGTATGCTTTTATTCTAAAATAGTAAGAATAAGAGCAGCTCACTTCTCAAAACGGAGTCGTCCGGGGTCGAACCCATGAAATTTTGATTACCAGTCAACAGTTGTTACTGTTGCGCCACCAAAGCGGTCGTATCAAAGGGGTGTCAATGTCGCACCCTAATGCGTGTTCTTTTTCTGCAGTTGTATTCTTGAATAGAAGCGCACTTGTTCTGTTATATTTGTACCTATTATGAAAGTGTTTAATTGATATTTGGACTTCAGGCTTCACACATTATACACTTCATGTCTACATTTATTACTAAAACATGACAAACGTTTCTGTTTTAACGATGTGTTTACACAGATTGTTGCAGACACGGAACACATATGAAATACATGTGTTCCAAACAACGATATAGTATTTATAAAAGGTGTCATCTTGCTTGACTTTACTCTATACAACTCTAAGCAACTGACACGCAGGTAAACAGACTTGAGCTGAGAAAACTGCGGCGGTGAGGGGGATGTGATAGCAGGCTGCTTGCTGCTTATCAACACATTTACAAGACAAAAGGCGCTGATGGAGAGGTGTGAAGGGATTTAAGGTGGGACGGATTTACAAGTTTTTTCATAGGCTTTGGTAATTCTAGTGTTAATGTCTACCATTACTGCTACTGGCTCATTTCTGAAACTTGTAAGGATGCCAATGAGGGCATTAGTTAGGTCGGGCCTTTTAATAATTGTTCATTAAGTGAAGTCCCCTGGTAGGTGGTGGTGCAATCAAAGAACACTCAAATCTTATTTTTCTTTGGATGATACACACCATGATGTGGCATGTACCACACTCTGCCTTCATTGCAATTCGGACTTTCTTTGGGTACCTTGACAGCGTAACCCTTGTCAATAATGTCTTTCATGAAGGTTTTATAGTCTTCATGGAAGCTTGAATTTTTGCTCAGTTTTCTCTTGAGCCCAATAGCACACTGTTCAGCAATACAGCAATTGTTCGGCATTTTAAGTGTTTCATCCTTCAAAGACAAATTTAAGCAATAGTAGCCACCTACCAGTCGTGCAGATTTCAAAGTTAAGCGCATGAACTTGATGTCTTCCTGTGACATTTCCTCTTTCTCTTTTTCATAGGCTTTGGTAATTCTAGTGTTAAGTGAGCATACTCCATTTACTTTTCACACACTATGGGTTCAACTACATAACTATTGAAGGAGAAGTGTTTTAGATTAAGAAAGTTTTACATTAACCAAAAGTGTAGACTCTTCAGTTAAAAAAAAAGGTCACACTTTGAAATTCGGCAAGATAAGCAGGATAGTTTGTGGAGGACAGACTGATATAAAGAACCCTTAAATAACACTTACTGTTAAAAAGATGAGTGAAAAAGAAAAGTGAAACAACATGTCCAAAAATTACAAATACTCATGCATTTAATACTGATACTATGCCTTCACTTTTACTGTAGCTCCCCCAAGTCTCTTTATATATACAGTATATATACACAGTATAACAATATATGCTCATACACTACAGATAACAAAATCACTAAAAATCTTATTTATCAGCTGCTTTTCCTACTTTGTGAACCTTCTCTGATATCAGAGTTGGAAGAGAATAGAGAAGAAAGGCAAAAGCAAAACATGAATGGGACATCAGTCTATCCCAGACAATACTCATGCACACATGCAGTACATGTGTATATAAATAAAGATATAGAAATATGTCAAATGATTCTCACAGACAGAAAGTGTGCATGCATGGTTACGTATAACTGGTCAGTTAAATATTTCACAAATGATTCCACTCTGCAATCATTTACTGCTCTTCTTGTAGATGCAAAGAATTTTTTTTATTTGCTAATAATTGAAAAAGATTTTACAATCATGATACTCAGCTTAAAGGATTTTATTATAGAAAAATGTCATTAAATACTTAAAAAAGCCCTTTAACATGCAAAATTACATATTTTTGAACTATTAAATTCATCTTGACGTGACCCTTTTTTGATTACTTTACTTTTAGAGATAAGGTATATTTTTATAGGTTGGGCATGTGGGTCTAGCAGGAAACACATTTTTAGTACTATTTAGCATCTTTAAAACTGTTCCTTAACCCCTACATATGTTTTAATGTCACTCATTGGGTCCCAAAGGCACAAATAAAAATGAATGTTAATGTCAAATTACATCTGAAAATGACTTCAGAGCAAAATCTGAATTCAAGGTAACATCTGGAAACATATTACTCCAGATTTTAAAACAAGATAAATCACCACTCAGATATCAAATTATTTTTAATCACTGTGCGATTAAACGAAAATCTAAAGTATTTTAGTGCCATAGTGAAAACTCAAAGTAAGAGTTTTATTAAAACAAAATTTAAAAACATCCTTATAGTTCACTATTGCAGTCACTTGAATATATCCAAGGAAAAAAACAAACATTGAGCGTGAAATTGTATAAACTTCTATTGTACCACATAAATAAAACACTTTTCTTTAAAACAGCTAAGACTATGAACTGTACCTTTCCATTTCATATTCCTTTTTTCCTGGTTTCACATTTCTCATGACCTAAAGAAACAAAGTTTAAGATATGAACATGAAAGGAAATAAAGTTAGAAAAACTAGAAAAAAAGCAAGAACATCCTGAGACAGACTATTTTTAATTTTATACAATTATCAGAATTTCTTATACCTAAAAACATAAGTATAGAAAGATAAAAATAACACTATTAACACTAGAATTACCAGAGCCTACGAAAAAACTCGTAGATCCGGCCCACCTTAAATCGCTTCTTAAAACCGTTCTCACCTCTCTGCCAGCGTCTTTTGTCATCTAAATGTACTGATAAAGACATGCTGCTAGCAGCCGGCTATTCCATCCCCCCACCGACTTAGAACGTAAACGAACTTTTTCCAGCTCATGCCTTGATTGATTATCTGGGAGTGAGTGGAGTTTTAGAATGGAAATAATAAATCGCTATTTGGAACACACGCATTTCATGTGTGTTGCGTTTCTGCAGTAATCTGTGTAAACACATTTTTAAAATAGAAACGTTTTTTATATTCTAGTAACAAATGACAAAATGTAGGCATAAACTATATAATGTATGAAGCCTGAAGTCCAAATATCAAAGAAACACTTTCACGAAAGGTACAAAAAAAAAAAAAAGCCGCCGCCAAAAAAAGCTGCCTTAGTGTGGGACATTGACACCTATTTACTATGATTGCCGCCGTGGCGCAACAGTATCAGTTGCTGACTGGCAATCAGAAGGTCATGAGTTCGATCCTATATGACTCCTTTATGAGAAGTGAAGTGTTCTTATTTTTACTATTTTAGAATAAAAAGATACATTTGATTTCAGTCTGTAACAGCCGGTGTAATTTATGATATTTGCAAAGGTTAGCTTTGTTTTTTTTTTTATTCACTTTTCATTGTCTCAGTCGTGTTCAGGATCCTTCCCTACCCCATGTAAAAGTATAATAAAACAAGTGCACTTTTATTCAAGAATATAACCGAAGAAAAAAGAAAGCAAGTTACAGTAGGCGGTTGATATGACAGCTTGCGTGGTGCAATGCTAAGAACTGCTGATTTCCATTCCGTGCTATATAACTGTTAACTGTTAACATTTGAATCTGATGATTGCATATAGCGTTGTCTTATTCATTGTGTGCAAGAACATGCAGGTGGCCAGTTGCTGAGTGCTACAATGCACATTTTAAAAAAGAAAGACAAATATATGTGAAGAAATCATTTTATGACGCGAATAGTACCAATCAGAAAACATCGTCGAAGTAATGCAATATTATTTGAAAACGAACAGCGTCAGGTTGGGTGTGAAGTTATACTGGCGCTGTTTGAGTCAAATCAGAAGCTGAATAAGCTGAACAAGCTCCTGTTCTGACTCTAAGTAAAAAGCATGAATTAATTAACAGAAATAACCGCGATCGACATTTTAAACTTAACGATTTACAGTGCATACCAATTTATAAATTTTATGTCCGTTTTCAGTAGTAAGCTGCTCTTTTAGGGGGGGGTGTTAGAGCGTGTGAGCTTATTCAGTGCTGAAAACGGCAAATATAGGAGTGAGTGAGATCGAACCGGGAAATCTTGATCACACTTGGTTTGCGTCTGTACTTGCGCTGTTTCTTAGAGTCAGATCGGGGGTGGGGATGCTAGAGCGCGTGAGCTTATTCAGTTCTGCTGGATCAACGCATATGTTGATCTTTTTTTCTTTCAGTAATAGCGCCAACATAAATCCACACCCGATCTGACGCTGTTCGTTTTCAAATATTATTGCATTAGTGCGATGATGTTTTCACATATATTGTTTCTTTCTTTCAGGTGTGTAATAGGAACCACAGCATAGAGAGAAGCGTGTACATTGTAACAGGTACACACGTTGTAAATGTAGGAAAGACTATCCTTGCGTGTGTGTGTGAACAGTTAACATTTGAATCTGATTATTGCATATAACGCTGAACTTACTGCTCTGTACTATTCTATCCTCTGCATGTCCTGGAGTACAAAAGAAACAGCATACAGCAACATGTGGGGACTGGCAAGATCGGGAAAAAAAAATACGCATTCACTGATTACAAAACGCAAGATGTTATGCAAATGAATATGAATAATATGAATAATGTTGCATCCGTGCCACAAAGTTTTCTGAAATGTACTATACAGGTCATAAAACGAATAATTCCAAATATCATATATACCTACGTCTGTGTTTTTTTGTTGTTTTGACATCATTCACCATAAGGTGCACTCTAATTCAGCATGGAACACTCAATAAAACCGAATAAAAAAATCAAGTGATGGTGAGATACGAAGAAGGCAGATTTGCCAGCGTTTGTGTGTTAGCTTTTATCCCTCCAGATGAGAGAATGTCTAGTTCCATTGTCTCAAAACACCACTTACATCTCCAGTTATTCCGTTTCAAATAAAAAATAACAGCGTCAGATCCCTGGTGGGTGGGTGGGGGGCTTAGTATGTATCGTGATCATGATTTAGAGAGAATAAAAGTAAAAAAAAAACGGTAACTTTTACAAGTCCTATAAATGCACACCGTGTGTTACAGACGCAAACCAAATGTATGTGTGTACTGTATACTAACAAAAAGAGGAGCTCACTACTGAAAACGGCAAATATAGGAGTGAGTGGGGATCGAACCGGGGACTCTCAATTACAAGTCAGCAAATCTTACTGCTACGCCACGGAAGCTATTGTATCAGTCTTGAACCTTTTGTGGAAGTGTTTTTACTTGATCTTTGGACTTCAGGCTTCATACATTATATAGTTTATGCCTACATTTTGTCATTTACTACTAAAATATGAAAAACGTTTCTGTTTTAAAAATGTGTTTACACAGATTGCTGTAGAAATGGAACACACATGAACTGTGTGTGTTCCAAATAGCGATCTATTATTTCCACACTAAAACTCTAGCAGTTCAGTCACTCCCAGATAATCAAACAAGGCATGAGCTGGGAAAACTTAGTGAACGCTCTGCGACGGTGGGGGATGGAATAGCCAGCACGTCTTAATCGGCACATTTAGAAGACAAAAGAGAGCTGCGAATGGTTTTAAGGTGGGCCGGATCTACGAGTTTTTTTGTAGACTCTGGTAATTCTAGTGTTAAGTAACTATTTTTGATAAGTGTTTCTTCTTTACTGTTGTCCAGTAGTTCAAGTTTTATGAAAGTGAACCATAAGGGAAATTTAAACAAATAGATACATCCAAGGTTGATTTAAATGATGATTTGATTTAGGTAGATTAAAAGACATCAGTTATACTCTGCCATAAAGAAACTATGTAAATGTACAATTTATATTACTCTGTAGTTCAAGTTAATGTGAAGGGGTGAATGTGAGGAACACAATTGTTTGTTTGTGTATTCTTCTACTGTAGAAATATTAACAATGGTTAAAAGTACTGTTTTAATAATATTTTATGAACACTATGAAGAGTAATAAGCATGTGAAAATTTTAAAAAGGATGGACTACTGTACTTTAAACACTATCCATGTCAATCACATACTAACAATGTGCACGCTGATGATGATGAGTAACAGGACTGTAATGGACTGAAGCATGCCCCTTTGACTCACACTGTAAACTAACCATGTTTGAGAATATAACAATCATGTAATTTTAAAAATTTTATTCATTGCGCAGAACAGCACATAACTATACAAATATTTGATACACATACTGTACTATATGCCAAAACAGTGAACATTTCCTTTTTACCATACTCTTTTATTATGTATTTTCAAAAAAGGATTAAAAGGAAATCTGTCTTTGGGTAAACCAGTATGTGTGGCTTTTCACAAGTACAGTACTTATCTCGTGTGTCTTCTGCATTCTGCAACCTTGTATTTCTGCAAGGATTTTCACTAAGAATTTAAAAATAGAAAATGTTTTATAAATGAGGATCTGCAGGTAAAATAGAAGCATTTCTTTTAAAAATTAGCACGTACGGATTGGTACTCGGCTACATTCAATTCATATCGATTTTATCTGCAAATCTGTGGTAATCCCAACAAGAGCAATACAGTTCCCATCACAAGCAAAAGGGGTGTGCTGTGGCAGATTATTTCATCAGCACCCACGAAGTTTAAACAGGTACACTGAAAAATGTGGGATGTCATCATAGGTAGGAGCTGCTGCGATTATTTTTTTGCTCTTCCATTTTGAAATAACGATTATATTGCCTCATTGGATTACAGCTTTTATCTTACAGTAAGGTTTTCTGTCTCATCATGAATTGGGTTTAACCATGTTGCATTTACAAAAGACACTTGTCCCCCATTTATTTTAATCAGAACCATTTTCTGAGAAATGTATGGGTTGAACAAGGTTTTTTGCAGTGCTGTCAAATCATCAAAAGAAAGCTCAGTTATTTATCTGCTTATTGTGAATTTTTATTTGATATAGTTCATGTAGCGTGACTTGATTACCCTTAAGGTGGCAACATGATGAACTTGGTCAAGCGTGCACTTCATTTTACTGTGTACCCCACACTTGCCAATAAATCTGAAATGAAATTATTACATTTTTTGTCAGTGCATAGCATTTTTGAAAAATCCAACACAGGTGTTCTACGACATATAGTCTTAAGTTCACAATACCAATCAACCAGCAGTAAGCGCTTTATAACTGTTACTGTATTTTTGTTAGTAGATATTTATTCAAACCCACTGTATAATGGCCTAGTATGGATTTTAGGCTTTGCTGCCAATGCACAAAGATATTTTAGCAGGTTTTAGCTTTAACTACATACTGCCACTGGTGTTCTGCTTCAGTCTCGTCCATACTACACGTCACCACTACCACCAACTCCCTCCCCACAACCGCTCATTATAGGTTGAGCAGATAGCACAGTATATGCTTGTTTAGAAACATACTGTATATTCTAGTAGTTCTGAAGCAAGTTCTTGGATAAAATTTTTAATTGTTGCTCAAATGCACTTCATAATAATAATAATAATAATAATAATTCATTACATTTATATATCGGTTTTCTCAGTACTCAAACTGCTATCCACACAGGGAGGAACTGTAATGTTACTGAATACTTACTTGTTTTAAGTGTTTGAAGTATGAAGCTCACAAACTAGTACAGTCGACCCTTGATATACGACCAGCCTGACATGCGAACAACTTGATTTACGACCAAAATTTTTGTTTTGATTTACGACCAACATCTTGCGTTACGACCTGAATGCGGTCACGTGTATCCCCTTGCGCGATTGTAAACAAACAGCCGAGAGCGTTTGTAAGCATCAGTCGGAGCCCAGATACATGTGTTTGTGGATGTGATTTCGGTCAGTGCAGTGATTTATATAATTTTTTTCGATAATTGCTAAGGAAGTAAGAGAAGGTAACGAAGCGATCACAATTGAAACGAAGAAGGAAATTGTGCGGAAATATGAGAGTGGTGTTCGTGTGACCGATCTCGCTAATATGTACAGCATGTCGAAATCCACCATCTCGACAATTTTACAAAGAAAAGATTTGTATAAGGAAGCTCCTTCCAAACAATAAACACCTTCCATTTCATTCTCCTCCTCCTCCTCCCTTCCTGCAGCCCAAAGATGTCAAATTAAATGGTGAGCACAGTATGAAATTGTTGTTTCTGGTAGGCTAGGCACTTTTTCATAACTTTTTGATTTAGTACATTAGAAAAATTATTGGTATTTTTGGTAAATTATGCACATCATACAACCCTTTTCTATTATGAAAAGGTTAAGTAAGTGTTGCTGTGGGAGGTTCGGAACGCATTATGGGTATTTCCATTATTTCTTATGGGAAAAATAGTCTTGAGTTACAACCAGCCCTCGTGAACGAATTGAGTTCGTAAGTCAAGGGTCCACTGTACGTTTGCAATCAAACTGGACAATTCAAAGGAAACTTTAGAAATCTGAAAAATGACATTAACATTTAAGTAAGCAATGTACAAATTCAGAACCATAATGTAAGCAGGCATTAGTCTGCTATACATTGCTCTGTTGCTTTCTTGACAGCAGACACATTCTTTTGTCTGATGTTAAGAGAATGCATTGCATCACAAAGTCAGCAACAGGTTGTGCATGTGAATTAAGTGTATCATCTCATGTCTAGTAAGGACTTAGAGGGATAGGGTGGGGGAGTAATATAAAAAATAAAAGTGTTTTCAAATGTATTTAGTTCTTAAACAGTGCATTGTGCACTTACCTATCCTCTAGTTAATCCTTAGCACTACAAACCCTGAAGCCAACGAAAAAGTAGTAATCCCGGGCCACCTTAAATTCCTTCACACCTCTCCATCAGCATCTCTGTTTTGCAATTGTGACAATCAGCACAAGCAGCAAGCAGCATGCTATCCCATTCCCCACCCCCACCCAACACAGCTGAAGTTCTCTCAGCTTCTTTCATAGGCTTCCAGGATTCTAGTGTTAAACAATCAAAAGACACATGAGATATAAGTACTGTACTTGTGGGATCTCACACTGGTTTGAAACATGACCCAAAGACAGATTTCCTTGTGACCCCTTTTTGAAAATCCACAATGCAGGTTATGCTAGAAAGGAAATGCTCACTGTTGTGACAAATAGTGCATATATGAAATATTTGCATGGTTATGTGTTGTACGGCAAAATAAATAAACAATTCAAAGTTACAGGACTGTTACATTTTCAGAAATGGTAAGTTTAGAGAGTGAGTCAAAGGGGCCCGTTTCCCAAATGCATCAGTCCATTGCAGTCCACTTACTCATCATAAGCAAAATGCATATCGTTGGTATGTGAGGGGTAAATGGGGAGATGAATTTTCCAAAAAAATAAATAATGTGCACATAGTTCTAATATCAATAAAGTAGGGACACCAATATTTCCTTACTGATCTGATTCAATTTGCTGAAATATTTTGTCAACTTTACAGAATCAGAACTTGATAAACAAGTTTTAGTGGTTAAAACATCTCATCTCAATGAACACGCAGGTTGTTTTAAGAGCGTCTGAGAGCTGCAAACTTGTTAGTATACAAGCTAAACATCCAGCACCATATCTGATGGGGGAAAATGAGACCAGAAGATTGTGGATAGAGCAAACTGGCCATAAGTCAAAGCGCAAATCAGTTCATCATGCCGCTTACCCTGTACCTACTGTACATATTCAATGAACTATGTAATATATATGGATTGTAGATACCACATGGGCTGGACAGACATCCCGGCCGGGACGGAAACAATAAGCAGACCGAGAAGGAAAGATACGAAAAGATGGACAGACAGCCAATGTAAAAGAAAAGATTTTGCTGGGGAAATTTTATTTCTCCAGCATGCTAGATGGCAGCAGTTCTGGCTATCCATGCCCAGTGGGAAGCCAGCAGGGCATGCCGGTAAATGTAGTCCAGCAGGGCAGCCCTGCTGGGGTCACTGGGTGCCACGAGAGGGTGCTGCAGGGAGACAAGCTCCCTGTTGTAATGGACTTCCATGTGACCCCAGAAGTGCTTCCATCGGGCAATCACCCTGGCACCGGAGGTCCTCCCGGGTCTGTAATAAAAGGGACCGCACTCCCTTATCCAGTCGGATCTAGGAGGTAGAGAGGCCACACTTGACTGGAGGTGGGCAGTGCAGTGATGAGACAATTATAAAAAGAGAGAAACATGTATTTTGTGCTTATTGCGACATATTTTGAGGAAATTTGGTTAATAATTTTATGGTACATGAAATAATTTATTTTTATGTTCACTCAAGGTATATTAGGATATCTATTGTTTTATGTGTAGGGCAGTAGAGCTGTGCTTATCAGCACACAGAACTAACAGGCCATGAGTGAGAAAAAAGGCAGTTCAGCAGGTTTCCAGTTGAAGATGTTTTTGAGTTGGAGTATTCACAGGACCCTAAATATACTGCTGACTGACCAGAATAGGCAGTTCTGCGTGAAGACTTGGGTAGAAGTAAACGAGCGGTGTTCCAAAAACCTTCAACTGCTAGAGGAAATTAAAAGTCTAAAAAAAAAAAAAAAGATTTTCCTGCTGGCATTCTAAAATCCTCCATGCCAGAGCCTGGCCTGTCCAGTGTAGAACCTCAGCAGAGAACAAGCAGATTCCAACCAGGTCCCCTACTTGAGATCTGGGGTACTTGGAGTTAGTCTTTACTGGACATGTACGAGGGGTGTTCAATAATTTATCTACCCATGTACAAAAGAAAGTAGCTAGCATCTTGAAACAAGTCTTAATGTTGGAACAACAATGTTGTGACATACAGTTAGGTCCATAAATATTTGGACAGAGAAAACTTTTTTCTAATTTTGGTTCTGTACATTACCACAATGAATTTTAAATGAAACAACCCAGATGCAGTTGAAGTGCAGACTTTCATTTTTAATTCAGTGGGGTGAACAAAACGATTGCATAAAAATGGGAGGCAACTAAAGCATTTTTTTAACACAATCCCTTCATTTCAGGGGCTCAAAAGTAATTGGACAATTGACTCAAAGGCTATTTCATGGGCAGGTGTGGGCAAGTCCATCATTATGTCATTATCAATTAAGCAGATAAAAGACCTGGAGTTGATTTGAGGTGTGGTGCTTGCATGTGGAAGATTTTGCTGTGAACAGACAACATGCTGTTAAAGGAGCTCTCCATGCAGGTGAAAGAAGCCATCCTTAAGCTGCAAAAACAGAAAAAACCCATCCGAGAAATTGCTATAATATTACGAGTGGCAAAATCTACAGTTTGGTACATCCTGAGAAAGAAAGCAAGCACTGGTGAACTCAGCAACGCAAAAAGACCAGAGGCCTCATGTATAAACGGTGCGTACACACAGAAATGTTGCGTACGAACGTTTCCACGCTCAAATTGCGATGTATAAAACCTAAACTTGGCGTAAAGCCACGCACATTTCCACAGTACCTCATACCCTGGCATACGCAATTTCTCCGCTCGGCTTTGCAGACTGGTGGCACCCAGCGTCAAAGCAGTGCTACTGTTCCTGTGTGGTCACCCCTTCTTTCTTAGACCCACATTCCTGACGCGGCTTTAAAAATACACTGAAATTAACTGCATATTGTTTATTAGTGTAATGCATCTGATTGTAATTAACCTGTAGCAATATAATGGTCCAGGCAATAGCCATAGTATTCCAAATACCATAACTGCTTTAGCGTTGTTACGCTCACTGCATCTTCTTCTTCTTTCAGCTGCTCCTGTTAAGGGTTGCCAGAGCGGATCATCTTTTTCCATATTACTCTCACTGCACCACTCGGAGTATTTATATCACTGTATCTGAGTGGGGAATCACAGCAGCAGCTGATTGGAAAGAGAATTATCGGTATACAGTTTCAAGCACACACTGCCTCAACCACGGCAAAACGCGTCAAAGCCATTCCTGTACGGACCTCGCGTTTCAGAAACAGTTTCATCCCAAGAACTATAAACACACTCAATCAGTCCATCAAGTGCTCCTTGTAGAACTGTTTGTACTTATAAGTACAATTACCAGTACCCCACTGTAAACTTGCACTACAGTTATAATATTGTACAACCTGCGCCACTTTATAAAGCGCATGTGATGATGATATCATCTTTAAGATGAAATGCAGCAAAATATGTTGCTTATAGTATACAGATAAAACTAACTTTATTTAAATAATCTGTATTGTTAATAATTAAACATGTGAGGACACGGTGCCGCAGCGCTAGCTAGTTCACGGATAGCTCCTGCCTTGCACTGTATTATTGCTGGTGCTGACGCGACACTGGAAGGATAGACGGATAGAATAATTAAACATGTACTACGAAGATATTTCAATGTTCCTTAAAAGTTTTGAAGAATCGGCGTTCTAAGCTTACAGATGGCTTAACATCTATTACAGAGCTGATTGTGTGGCGATTGGGTATTTGGAGAAAGAAAAGTAAGGACAGGAATTGGAGGTTAGTACGTTTGAAAGAGACAGTACTTCTGTAATAAATTATTTCATCGAAGGTCGCACATGGCGCAGCAAGCCTCTTGCGTGAGATATGAACAATCACTGCGCCACCGTGTTCCTATGTTTAATAACATGCTTTCATTCCTATCATCATGAAAAAGATATCACGTATACATCTCAGTATTTTAATTATTCAGAGTGCTGTAATATCACGAATGCAATGGATTCTGTGTCCTGTCGGAGAAAGAGAAAAAACGGAAGCACGTAGTGATTCACACACATAGAGCACATAGAAGATCAAATACGGAACAAAGCATTTAACGTGCTACTTGAGAAACTAGTAAAATAAACGATTTTAAGATGAAGTTTATGATGTTCTACTTTAATGACAAAATAAACTACGTGATTAAAGTGGAAATTTCGAGATTAAGGTTGACATTTCATGCTTTTTTCCCCACTGTGTGCCTACTTTTTTTTCTCTGTACCACTAATAAGCTTTCATATGACACTCAGACGGTGGGCTACAAGTCGCCTTTTCACACCGACTTTGATATGTGACTTCTTTTTTATTTCGGGCACTGTGCGACTTTGTGAACTTGAGCTTCTCCGACGCTATGTCACTCGATCAACTTCCTTTTGTTGATTATACCACTGTTTAAACCAACAAATAGTACGTTTTTCCTTTGCCTCCACTTGGTATTCGCTGAAATTCTTATATTTTCCCCCGTGCTTTTCCCATTGTCTTTTCACAGAAGGCTATTTATATTGATTTGCATATTCAAAGAGGCGTAATTCTGGGAGGAGTTGGGGCGGGACAGAAGGCGCGTGCACGTGCGTTACTTTTCACGCTGATCTGGATTTATGTAGTGGAAGAACGTGAAAGTTTGCATGCGCACAGATTCCTGCATCTGGATTTTTCTGTGCGTATGCACATTCCCACTTTTGTGCTTACACCATGTTATAGTGTGAGTTCTACGCACGGCGTTATACATGAGGCCCCTGGACATCCATGGAAGCCAACAGTGGTGGATGATTGCAGAATCATTTCCATGGTGAAGAGAAACCCCTTCACAACAGCCAACCAAGTGAACAACACTCTCCAGGGGGTAGGCGTATCGATATCCAAGTCTACCATAAAGAGAAGACTGCATGAAAGTAAATACAGAGGGTGCACTGCAAGGTGCAAGCCACTCATAAGCCTCAAGAATAGAAAGGCTAGATTGGACTTTGCTAAAGAACATCTAAAAAAGCCAGCACAGTTCTGGAAAAACATTCTTTGGACAGATGAAACCAAAATCAACCTCTACCAGAATGATGGCAAGAAAAAAGTATGGAGAAGGTGTGGAACAGCTCATTATCCAAAGCATACCACATCATCTGTAAAACATGGTGGAGGCAGTGTGATGGCTTAGGCGTGCATGGCTGCCACTGGCACTGGGACACTAGTGTTTATTGATGATGTGACACAGGACAGAAGCAGCCGAATGAATTCTGAGGTGTTCAGAGACATACTGTCTGCTAAAATCCAACTAAATGCAGTCAAACTGATTGGGCGGTGTTTCATGATACAGATGGACAATGACCCAAAACATACAGCCAAAGCAACTCAGGAGTTTATTAAAGCAAAAAAGTGGAAAATTCTTGAATGGCCAAGTCAGTCACCTGATCTTAACCCAATTGAGCATGCATTTCACTTGTTGAAGACTAAACTTCAGACAGAAAGGCCCACAAACAAACAACAACTGAAAGCCACTGCAGTAAAGGCCTGGCAGAGGATTAAAAAGGAGGAAACCCAGATATCTGGTGATGTCCATGAGTTCAAGACTTCAGGTTGTCATTGTCAGCAAAGGGTTTTCAACCAAGTATTAGAAATGAACATGTTATTTCCAGTTATTTAATTTGTCCAATTACTTTTGAGCCCCTGAAATGAAGGGATTGTGTTAAAAAAGTGCTTTAGTTGCCTCACATTTTTATGCAATCGTTTTGTTCACCCCACTGAATTAAAGCTGAAAGTCTGCACTTCAACTGCATCTGAGTTGTTTCATTTAAAATTCATTGTGGAAATGTACAGAACCAGAATTAGAAAAAAGTTGTCTCTGTCCAAATATTTATGGACCTAACTGTAGCTCAAGGTTACTCATACACAGTTGTGGGCTCAGTGAGAGTCTAACACTCCAAGAGACAGGATGTCAGGAGAGTCCTCTTGTGAATCAAGTAAGAAAATGCTAGATTTGGAGCAATGTTCAGTGATAAAATTTCTCACAAAAGAAAGGAAAACGCCAAAGAAGATCCATGAACCCATGACTGC